>NC_139952.1:38360271-38555271 GCF_963454915.1 Gymnoscopelus microlampas
GCTCCCGGGGCCCATTTCATTGGGCTAGAGGGTATGTCACGTAACCGGCTGTCCCTTCCCCTTTCCGGAAGGACATATAAGGGCTGGTCGTGACGTAGTACTTCCTCTTACCACAGGTCCTCTGTTCGCAGTGGCGAAACAAAGGGGTGTTTGGTGAGTGCCTCACTCCTAAACTAAAAGAACCGGGGTTACCTACGTAACCTCTAGTTCTTTGTCGTTTTGAGTCGTGAGGCACTCACTATGGGATCTATAAACCCCCCGGAAGCGTTAAAAACATTGTAACCCCAGAAAAAACCGCACGTCCCCTACTGGCTCAGGGACCCGCACACGGCGGGCCCCCGCTTCAGGGACGCCCAGGCCCACCGGGCCTGGACACGGCACAAGGGATGAGATAAACGAAAACCCCGACAGACCGAAGTCTTCCCCATTCAGCTAATAGAAGACAAGGCTCGTCACCTACTAACCTCCTAGTAAGGGAACAGGGCCCCCCTGCTCCCTAGGACCCAACAGATTGTTAGCCCCACGGGATCACATCAGGGGGAGAAAGGCACCTCAAGTAGATGAGGCTGCCACGCCAAGGACTGCGTGCGTCACCGAGGAAGCCGCCATGTCCAGGCTGTAGAAAGCTGCAAAGGTCGAAGGAGACGACCAGTCAGCAGCCCTGCAAATCTCCTGGACCGAAAACCTCTCTAGAGAGGGCCCAGGAAGCAGCCAATCCCCTAGTCGAGTGCGCCCCCAATCCAACAGGTACTGGGGCCCCACTACTAGTATAGGCGAGCCTTACGGCCTCAACCATCCACCTGGAAAGCGTTGACTTGGCCATCGCTTTCCGCTGGTCACCCCAGCCGTAGGTGACAAACAAACGTGTTTACGACCTACCAGGCGCCGTCACCTGACAGTAGAGCCTCAAAGCCCTCACTGGACAGAAACAAAGTGACCACTCATCCACCGCCGAAGCGAAAGGAGGTGGATGAAACGCAACCAATCCGACCGGAGCCGGTGCAACCCCCCCGGTCTTGGTAACGAACGCCAAGTTTGGCGTCAGCAGAACCCGTCTGCTATCCCCAGAGCACCTCAAGCACTCCGAACTCACCGGGAGTGCATGCAGGTCACCGACCCTCTTGGCCATAGCCAGGGTCACCAAAAAGACTGTTTTCAGACTCAAAACCTTGAGGCTCCCAGTCTCGAGACGTTCAAACGGGGGGAAGGCAGAGTGCATTCAGCACCACCGCCAGATTCCAAGCCGGAAACAGAGGCCTGTTACCCAGCCTGGTCCGTCTGGCCCCGCCCAAGAACCGCCGTACCAGGTGACGATCGCCAACCGTCCCGCCTTCGAAAACCTTCGTGGCAGACGGAGATGGCATCCAAGTACACCATGACCGTCGAGAAGGTCAAACCCTGATTCAGCTTGCTCTGCAAGAGAAAAAGGAAGCCGCGTACCGGGGCCCGAAAAGCCACCACCACTGGTGACTGCCCCTGGCACCATGACACGAAAATATTCCATTTGACGTCATAGGCAGCCCTAGTAGAAAACGGCCCTCGCCCTCTGGATGGTAACCACCACGTCAGGGGGCAGACCACACGAATCTAGGTTGGCCCTCACACAGGCCAGAGCCACAGATCTAGGTCCCAGGGGCTGGGGTGGTTGATCTCGGTCCCCACCTGCGTCAGCAGGTCCGCGATCGGAGGAAGGGACCCGGGTTCGGCGTGGAGCAGAGAAGTTATCTCCGATCCCCACACGCCCCAACCTGGAGCAACTGGCAGTACAGTCAGGCCCTGGGGCCTGACCTTTTCCAACGTCGGGCGGAACAACTCCAGCGGCAGGAATGCATAAAGCAGTTCCCTCGGCCAGCTGTGAGCCAACGCGTCCAGTCCCAACGAAAGGTCCGCTGCCTTCACCGAGAAAAAGCGAGAGCACTTCGCGTTCTCTGTTGAGGCAAACAAATCGACCTGTGGTCGATCAAACCTGGTCCAAATCAGGCTGGCGTCCGTCGTGACAGCCGTCCGTGAGATCACAGCGCCTCCCCTGACGCCTTCTGACAGAAAGGGTGCGCATGAGCACAGCCTAAGTGAATCCACGCAAGTGGAGACACCAGACCTTGTCGAGGGTCCACGGTAGGTGGGATCCTGAGAGCCCGCATCCACCTCTGAAAGGTCCCAAAATAGCCTACTTAGGCAGGTCAGGTGTATGGCTGAAGTCATGAGACCCGCCACCTGCACGCACAGCCTGTAAGTGACTGTCTTTCCTACGTGGAAAGGCCTCACACAGGACAGGGACGTCTAACCACTCCTGAGACAGACGTGCTGCGAGCGTGGTTGAGTCCAGTGAGAACCCTATAAGGGAGGACTGCTGGGACGGAACCAAAAACGCTCCTTCTAGAAACCGACAGTGAAAAACCGACAGTAATCGCGCCTCAGGGCTACGTTGGTCCACCTGTCCCCCTGACCGAACGTGCGCAGGAGCGCCACGGTCATCAGCATACGAAACCTGAATTTCGTAAGAGACTTGATGAGACCCCTTCATCCAGAAAGGGTCACATAGCCTCCCCCCTCCTTCTTTGGCCAGAAAACACACGAAAACCAGTTGTACCAAAAACTGGGAAAAAAAACCGGGGTTACCTAAGTAACCTCTAGGTTCCAATTCGTAGACGGTTTTCTGAAGATGCCCTTGCTCAGTAGAGAGAGTCCCTCTCTCTCAGAGACATGGCTGCATTACCTCTCCGCATGAGAGGAACATCCTGTGTCTGACATAGGAGGCATGTAAAGGTACGTGGAAAATCACGTTGTTGTCCAGGGGAGCTGACCGGTACAACCACAGTGTGTTACTGCTGTACTGAGCCTGACCAGTACAGAAAACCAGTGTAATACTGACGTACCTGCTGCATTAAGCAACACAGTGTTGTCGTAAGCGAGGCTAGGTAGCCGCTAGGTGAAAACAACAGCAGAAATTTCCTGTGCACCGGGTAGACGGGAACGTGGAAACACGCATCCTTTAAGTCTATGCTGGTCCATCCGTCGCCCTGACGCACCGTGCGTAGTAACGCTGCGTTCGTCAGCATGCGAAAATTGAATTCCGTTAGAAATTTATTGAGACCTCTCAGGTCCAGTATGGGACGTACACCCCCCCCCCTTTTTCTGAACCAGGAAAAAACTTTGAGTAAAAACCCAGGCGTTTCCGATCTGGGGAGAACTCTCCTATTGCGCCATTGTTTAGGAGAGAGAGAACCTCCTCTCGTAACGTAACTGCCGCTGCGCCCGTCGCGCTGGAGAAAATCACTTTGTCTGACATCGGGGGTTTCATGCAAAACTGTAACTTGTAACCCTTCTGTATGGTGCGCAGCACCCAATGAGACGGGTCGCAAGCTGTCCATTTCGCTAGACAGCGAGCTAGTGGGTTGAGGCGAGTTAAAACTGCTCGCTCCACCGGCTGTCTGCCCGTTGTCATGGAGACCAGTGACGCGCTCGCACGCTCTGGCGTTGCCAAACGTGTGACGCTCGATAGAGGCAGTACGGGTGTTACCTGATTGACAGAAGGATTCGGGAAAGTCACGTGACCCCGCACGCGGTGCCTCCCCAACATTGGTATCCGGTCGGAGAAGCCCCTTGTCCGTCTCCGGTCGGAAAAGGAAACAGTTGGATTCGGGGAGGTCACGTGAGACAGTACGCGGTACCTCCCCGACGTCAACATCCGGTGGGGGACGCTCGACGTCCGTCTCCGGTCGGACACGGAAGTATGTAACTTGTTTACCTTCCGTTCGGCCATCTTGAGAGGGCCCTGTGATGCAGAAGCGTTTTGGCGCCCTCTCCAAGATGGTGGAATCGGTTGTAAAAACGGGCGTGACGCCTGTGCCAAGGTGCAAAGGCGCCCTCTGGCGGACAGGGGTGGTACCGTTCTTACAATTGATTTTACAACTGGTTTTATTGTTACCTTCAATGGAGTCAGTACATGCAGTGTTTCTGTCCCACACGTATTTGGAAAAACGAGAACCGGCTTTACCAAATACTGTGGGCTCATGGGGGGGGTCAGATTGCTTGTCCCACACGTATCTGAAAAACCGACGAGGGTTTTTTCGGATACTGTGGGCCCAAAGGCAGACCATCGAGAACGGTCCTCGTTCTCCCTGGCACACAGGCGGAGTTGGAAAAAGACAAGGTTTTGTACTTTTCAACGCATGTAAAACCACAATCACAGGGTATTTCTTCACAGATCTTACAGTAAGTGCGACATGCTCCTCTGTTTGGCTGTGGAGGCTGGAGACTGGTTTTCCCATCTGCACTGGAGTTATTCAATTCAGTGTAGTAAACACATTGGCATAATGGCGAACATTATATAAAAATAATGGAGAAAACGCATTATACTTCGTATCCCGTCAGTGTTTGGAAGGCCGAGAAATCGGTTCCGTCCAATCATTAAGGGCTTAGTTCAGAGTTAGTCAATTCAGTGTAGCAAACACATTGGCATAATGGCGAACATTATATAAAAATAATGGATAAACGCATTATACTTCGTATCCCGTCAGTGTTTGGAAGGCCGAGAAACCGGTTCCGTCCAATCACTATGGGTTTATTTCAGATAGTGTCTGAACCATGCAGGGTGTGGTGAAAGAACAACCATAATAGCACAAAAACAGGCAATAAAAACAATATATTGACATTAAGGCATTATATCGTATCCCAGCCGTATTTGGAAATGCAATATGTGACAAGTGTGACAGACATATTGGCACAGTGATAAGCATTAAGTACCACAATATACTGACGTTGATATGCATAACATGTTGTATCCGACAGTGTAGGAGGACGAGCACCGACCATTTTCCTAGCATTGTGGACTCATGTCGACATGGTTTGAATAATGCAAAGGTTTGGTTCTTTGTAACAAATTTTATTGGCACAAAAAACAGGCATTATATTTTGTACTGACCTCACAGAATGTGCAAAAAACTACCCTGCTTCTGCTCTGTAGACACTGGGAGGAACAGGGCGGTCAACGTCGCGTACTCCGCTCACGAAGGGGGTCGGGCTAGCTTACCGCGGGCCACCGCTCGTGGCAGCTGGAGTTGGGGTAGGGAGGCGGGAGTGTCGCGGTGGTGCTGGGCGAGCACCGCTAGCACCTTCGGCGTTCCCCGTACAGGCCCTGGCCTGACCGTAGCGAGCCATCGCGTAGTGAAAGAAGCAGCTGCGGCTGTAGCCGAAACAGTTAAGCTGGTTAAAGCCAGGCCGTATCTGTGACGAAGCAGCCTCACCGGGAGCCGGACGAGACAAGCAACACAGTTCGAGTATCGTGGAAAAGAGCGACAAAAAGCTAGGCTAACAGCTCTATTCGGGGAGTTAGCTCAACGGATAAGGGGTTAGCGCTGTGGAAGTAGCCAAACAGCTAAGCTAGTAAGTTAGCGGCTAGGCTAAGAACAGCTTTAAGCTAACGTCGGCTCACAAAAAGCTAGGCTAACAGCTCTGTTCGGGGAGTTAGCTCAGCGGGAAAGGGGGTTAGCGCTGTGGAGGTAGCCGAAGCTAGTAACAGCTAGCGGCTAGGCTCAGAGGCAGCTAAGGGCTAACACCGGCTCACCACGAGGTAGAATAAAGTTAGTTTCCTGGAGTTTAGTCGAGCGAGAAAACCCGTGGGTGACTTATCCTAGTCTCCGCTAGTTTCGGGGGGACAGAGCGAGAGCCGCTGGTGTCCACTAAAACTACCGGCACAGGCCGTATCTGTGACGAAGCAGCCTCACCGGGAGCCGGACGAGACAAGCAACACAGTTCGAGTATCGTGGAAAAGAGCGACAAAAAGCTAGGCTAACAGCTCTATTCGGGGAGTTAGCTCAACGGATAGGGGGTTAGCGCTGTGGAAGTAGCCAAACAGCTAAGCTAGTAAGTTAGCGGCTAGGCTAAGAACAGCTTTAAGCTAACGTCGGCTCACAAAAAGCTAGGCTAACAGCTCTGTTCGGGGAGTTAGCTCAGCGGGAAAGGGGGTTAGCGCTGCGGAGGTAGCCGAAGCTAGTAACAGCTAGCGACTAGGCTCAGAGGCAGCTAAGGGCTAACACCGGCTCACCACGAGGTAGAATAAAGTTAGTTTCTCAGCGGGAAAGGGGGTTAGCGCTGTGGAGGTAGCCGAAGCTAGTAACAGCTAGCGGCTAGGCTCAGAGGCAGCTAAGGGCTAACACCGGCTCACCACGAGGTAGAATAAAGTTAGTTTTCTGGAGTTTAGTCGAGCGAGAAAACCCGTGGGTGACTTATCCTAGTCTCCGCTTTTAGGGCTAAAGCTGGTTTCTCACTTTGGGTCCTGAAGTGTAGTAATTGTCGAATAAATGTAGAATTCAGTTTTTTAACAAGCGTGTAGCCTTGTAACATCTGCGAACAGAGGAACTGAAGAGGAAGTACTACGTCACGACCAGCCCTTATATGTCCTTCCGGAAAGGGGAAGGGACAGCCGGTTACGTGACATACCCTCTAGCCCAATGAAATGGGCCCCGGGAGCGTATTGTGTAGCTCTGTTGCATCGCCAGATGGCGCTGTTTCCCATAGTGAGTGCCTCACGACTCAAAACGACAAAGAACCCTTTCAATCTCTCCAGTATGACTATGGTCAGTCCCCTAGCTGGGGACAGATAGGAGCCTGATTCCTCACCAATTACCACATACAGTATGTGCGTGTGTGTGCCTGAGGGGCTGGAAGGGGGAGGGGCAGTTCATTAAAGAGAGTGAACTGAGCATGTAACGGAGGGTAATGGAGAGAGAGAGAGACAGAGAGACAGAGAGAGAATATGACTGAATATAATATTGACTACACCTGCCTTATATTTCCTTATGCTCATGTACACTGATGTTAAGATTTGACCCACATGTCCTTTTTTTTTATGACACACACACACACACACACACACACACACACACACACACACACACACACACACACACACACACACACACACACACACACAGCCCTCCTACAAACATTGCTTTTTTTCAATACATACACACACATGCTGGACATGCTCTCCTGTGTTCTGTTGTATATTGTTGCCCTCAATGGGCTCATTACAGTAGGCTATAGGATCTAATGACTCTCCTCTGTGTGCGTGTGCGTGTGCGTGTGTGTGTGTGCGCGCGCGTGTGCACGTGCGTGTGTGTGTGTGTGTGCGTGCGCCCGCGCCCATATGTGTGTGTGCTCACTGTGCTGTGTACAGGGAACACAAGCACTGCAGTGTTTTGTGTATCTGCGTACACACGTCGTGTTTGTATGACATGCGTTTGTTTTGGACATATGAGGTTTCCACCTGATAGAGATGATATACTTTAGTGATCCCCAAAGGGGATCTTCATAATGTCACCATGCAGCGCAGAACATGTCTTTTTTTTTAGAGATAAACAAGCAAACGAGACGATAAAATACAAAAAAAAACAGGAGGGGCTGCCACCATGACATAACAGTACTGTATACAACCAAGACCACTCTATTGCAGCAGTTCTCAAAGTAAGGTCCGAGGACCCCCCTGTGGTCCTTGAGGGAGTTCCAGGGGGTCCCCAGCCAAATTACACCAAAGTGCTTTGCCAAAACATAGCCGATCTACAAGCGTCAAGCGCACAACGCAACTTTTTTTGGCTAATGTCCCCACCCCCAGAATTGTATGCTGGCATTCAAGTGGTTAATATAATATACAAAAACTGTACTTTTTTCTGGGTGTCCCTTATTTTTCTTGAAAATAGGGGACACCCGCCCGTCACTTTATGTTTGAACCAAATCTCAAAGTGCTACATATTAAAACAAAAACAAAAAAACTAAAATAATAATAAAACAGTGAAATGAATAAAAGGTCAGATCAAAGGTCTGCAAAACACAGCTAAGAAAAAGTTACAAAAAGTTTAAAAACACACAGCATCACTGGGCAAACTAACTAGGCAAATGCCTTGTTAAAAATAACGTTTTTTAGTCCCCTTTTAAATGTGTCAACGGACTGTGGCGATCTCAGATGGTCGGGGAGGGCGTTCCGCAGCCGAGGAGCAGCCGAGCAGAAGGCCCGGTCCCCCGTGGTGCGGAGCTTCGTCTTGTGGGGTTTGAGTGTGTTTGAATTTCCAGAGCGGACGGATTAAAGTTCTCAGTCGACCACGACTGATTTCAGTCATTTGGATTCCATAGAAGCCAGCATGTCTTCTATGGAAGCATTTTGCACAGCAAAAATAGTCTATCTAAGCTCTCAATGCGTCGCAGGCTATTTTTGGTTAGTTTTTTTTTTTTGTTAAGATTAGAGCATTTGAAGTGGTCAAACTAGCAACATGTTTAGAAGCTAGGTCTCGGATATTTCATAAAAGCAGAGGTTAAAACCTCAATCTGTGATTTCCTCACCTGGTTGGCAGTATGTAGAACAGCAGGAACGATACTAAAACATCATAACTTTACATATTGTGTTAATCGTTTAGGAATCAGCATTAGTATGTGTGTGTGTGTGGGTGTGTGTGACATTGTGACACAATTTTATTGTGTCACATCATTGCGGCTCCGTTCGCAGATGACACTCCTTAGTAACTTGCCATCCTTAGCTACACGTTGCACAGGGAAGCCGTGCCATTATTAGACTCTGTCTTCTTTCCTTTGTACATTTCTCTTTGACATTCTCCAAAGAGTCGGTGCGGTGGTGGTGGTGGGGGTCACTGAATGGAATTAAAACACGGGCCAGAATCCTCTGATAGAAGGACACTGAGGAGTTTGCATGCTGACATTAAAAGATAAAGTTTTTTTTTGACTGGAAGAAATAAAGTCTAGACATGGCTAAAAATAGCAATGGTGTTCTACAAGTCTAGTGTTGTACCTCAGTCTCTGTACCCATGTATTTGTATGGGATGTGACTTTTTTTTTTTTAAATGTGTGGCCTTTGACTGAAACAGGGGGGACATCAATCCATCCGTCCATCCCCAGAATTCCCTGGTAGTGGGGCGTCGTAACTAACCTATTGTTCATTTTGCCATAAAAGTGCCAAATTTGGCAGCTATGTTGACATATCTGCCAAATACACTAACCACTTCAGCCCTATTTACATTTCGGCCATTTGAAAATAGCCGATCTACAAGCTCACAATGCGTCGCATTGTGAGCTTGTAGATCTGCTATTTTCAATTCGTTTGAAAACTTGAAATGGGACATTCTGCATAATGAGTACTTTTACTTTTGGTTCTTTAAGTACATTTTGATGCCAATACTTTTGTACTTTTACTCAAGTTCATTTTGAATTCCAGACTATTACTTGTAAAAGGCAAATTACATTTTCGTATGTTCAAAGCCAAAAATACAACTAAATCGTTAATCGCAATTATTTGTTTGACAATTAATCATCAACTTAAACGTGTATTCGTGACAGCCCTATTAATAGGTTATTTTATTTTTTTCTCCACATCTCCTTTTCCGTCACATAATCTCCTCTCTATCTTATTATTTTCTGTTGCTAGTTCCAGATCCAACGGATCCTGGGGGTTCCCCACTGTGTGCACCGTCTGACTCTAATACACTGCTAATCACAGCAGCAAGATTTGATATCAATTCATTTAATTAACGAGACTTTGATTATGTTCTGGCTCGCCATCTAACGGCTTAGAAAAAAAAGAATTGGCCCGCGGCCAAACTTACTTGGAGACCCCTGTTCCTAAAGTCTTTGAAAAGCTCTCTCTGCCTTGGCTTTCGTAGGAACAGGGTTTCCATGTGCCTGGGAGAATGAAAGATCCCGCAAAGCTGGTCAGCACAGACCTTAACCACTTAAACCCTATGTCAGGGGTCTTCAACAGGGGGTCCGGGACCCCTAGGGGGTCCCCAGAGTTACTACAGGGGGGGCCGCCAAATCTTTGTGTTATAGATAGGATCATGTTTTTTACATGAACCACTTGAACCCCAGCATCCCTATTCTGAGTGGATTGTGAGCTTGTAGATCTGCTATTTTTGGCAAAGAGTGTAGAGGGAAAAAAAGACTAAATATTGACGGTTCAAGTGGTTAAATGTCTGAAAATACACATTAATCGAACATCAAAGTCTATGAAGCTGTCTAAGAAATCTATGAAAATGTTTAATTTACAACACAATTTTATACAATATGTAGTGGGGGTCTCTGCTTCTTCTCTCTCTCAGCCAAGGGGTCCTTGGCCTGTAAACGTTGAAGACCCCTGCCTATAGTCGCTGTCGGGCAGAAGTAAATTAACGCCCTTACTTGATCACACTACAGCATCACACAAAAGCGTCAAAAGAAGCAGATCTACAAGCTCGAAATGCGGCGCGAAGCGCTTCTAGTGGTCAGATTTCAGACTTTTGATATGTTATTAAATACACCTGATACTACAATAAACCACGAGAAACCTTTTGTTGCAATTTCTTTTTTGTCAAATCATATCTGCTTTTTTTGTAGTAGTAGTCATGGCTGCCAGTTCCCACCTGATGTTGTGTGGGAGTCCTGATTGGTTCAGACCTTATTGGATAACTGCGAGCTTGCATAAAGCATCACAATCATTTTAACCACTTTATCCATTTATATATTTGCTATTGAAAAAACTGCAGATCTACAAGCTCACAGCGCGGCACGAAGCACAGCTTGTACATCTGCTAATTTTGAAACATTTGAAAAAATATGAAAAATGTTTCAAACATAAAAAAAAATCAAACATAAATCTTCTCTTCTGGGGGTCCCTGGCACAGACTCTTTACAGATGGTGGTCCATGGCCAAATACAACCCTTGACAAAGTTTGAGAAGTATACTGTGCTAGGGTTCCAGTGGATGAGAACCTTTGATTTGACACCATCTGGGGCTGCAGATTTGTTCTTAACTGTGTCTGAACCGGGGTCTGAATCAACAGACAACATGATGGCTTTGGATGTATTACAATTGCAGACACTGGGCAAATCTGAGTAAAATCTGCTGGTTGTACTAATGAGGAATCATTCTGGTCACATCTGCTGAAACACACATGTTTGCCTCATTGGCATTTAACCACATAAACCCTCTATTCCCTTTTTCCCTCCGCTGTACAAGCTTGTAGATTGGCTATATTTGGTGAATGTTCCCCCCAGAATAGGGATGCTAGAGCTCAAGGACCCCAGTTGCACTTATATGAGGTATAACATAAACCAGTAACATTAGCCACTATTCAATTTCATGCCATCCGGATACAAGCCTTTTAATGTTACTGCCCTGTAAACTGGCCCTCAAACGTCTCTTTTGTAATAATTTATACCAGCCACACAAGATTTATTGCCACTTGAAAAAAAGCAATTTTCTTTTGGTTGATAGCATAAGCACTTAAACCCGGCATCGGTATTGTGGGGGAAGCTTTGGCTGAAAATAGCCGATCGACAAGCTCACAATGCGACGCGTCGCGTCACATTGTGAGCTTGTCGATCGGCTATTTTCAACCAAAGCGACGCGTCACATTGTGAGCTTGTCGATCGGCTATTTTCAACCAAAGCTTTCCCCACAATAACAGAAAACTGAAACGATACTAGTGTTGAGCCCTGAGGGACTCCGGTTACCCATATGGGGCTTAAGTGGTTTTAATGATGTCTTTAGTTATCCACGGTTTGTTATCAGTGGAACGTTTGACAGTCTTACATGGTATAGCATATCCACACCCTATTAATATAGTCTGTATAATTCAACCGTTCATTCAAGTTCAACCACGTAATCATTCATGTCGGTGAAGACGGCCCACCAGATTATGATCCGAGTTAACCCGGTTGTAGTGTATCTGTGATTAATATTAGCGTAGAATAATATGGGACAGTGGCAGTGGTCGCATGGAGGTATAGGGCGGCCGCTTGGGATGGTTCCCAGTTCAATCCCTCTGCCTGGCTCAATGTCAAAGTGTCCCTGAGCAATAACACTGAACTCTTAAGACCCTGTGTCCGCCAAGATGTTTTTTTTTTCCTGAGTGCAGCTTATGTTTTTAATTGTTTATAATGGCGCTGCGTTTTTTGGAAACTCCAGCAGCTTGGCGTTGCGCTGGCCATTTACCTTGCATGCGAGGGGCTTTCTTGTATAGCCTCCACCACCGCCGGTGTGTGTGTGTGTGTGTGTGAATGTAATACACATTGTGAAGTGCTTTGGAGCAGTGGTTCTCAAACGTTTCCATGTCAAGGACCCCCAAATTGACACTTATTAGCCCGCGGACCCCCATTTCAAAAGATATGCCTCAGGGACCCCCATAAGAGAAGATTTTTTACGTCTCTAGCAGTGATTCTGAACCATTTTAATTTCAAGGACCCTCAGTTTGACATGCATTAGGCTCCAGACCCCCATTTAATGGCATTTCTATCACTTGGACCGCAATTTATACTCTAAAATCTTTGTCAATTTAACCCTGAGAGTGTACAAATGGAACCAAATGGACCCGTTAGAGTCCATTTGGTTCCATTTGTACACTCTCAGAGTTACAGACCCATAAGGGTCCATTTGGTGCCTAATCTATCATTTAGCTGGGGACCCCCTGGAACTCCCTCAAGGACCCCTGGGGGTCCCCGGACCCCACTTTGAGAACCAATGCTTTAGAGGAAGGCATTTATCATTTATTTAAATAATTGTATCATACCTTGTTGGGCAAGAGACAAAAGGTCCCATTTCTTATTTTTACCATGCATACCAGAGCATGTGAGCTGATTTGAGCAGAGAGGTTCCATGCAGCTCCACGCTCACACGGATGTTCTTACACTCCACTGTACGGATCAAAGAGATTCCCTGATACACATAACACATTTCTGCCCGTCGCTGTCGGGCAGAAACCTCTTATCTCGATATTCTAACATTTTGTGTTTTTTTCGTAAATTAACGCCCTACTTGATCATACTACAGCGTCACACAAAAGTATAAAAAGTATCAGATCTACAAGCTGAAACGCACCACTTTATGAGCTTGTTGACCTGCTACTTTTGCAAAAAGAAGTATTTGAACCCTGCAAAGTAACTGTTGTGGACATGAGGTTTCCACCCAACAGAGACGATATACACATACGCATAAAAATCATTTTTTTGCGTATGTCATCAAGATTACATGAGGTTAGACATAAGGACCAGAAACTAGCAAAAAGCTATGTTTTATTTAGCTGCACACATGCAGTGACTTCCTTTACAATTT
The DNA here is from genome assembly GCF_963454915.1 of Gymnoscopelus microlampas. Classification (NCBI taxonomy): domain Eukaryota; kingdom Metazoa; phylum Chordata; class Actinopteri; order Myctophiformes; family Myctophidae; genus Gymnoscopelus; species Gymnoscopelus microlampas. The sequence continues at coordinate 38,373,365 of NC_139952.1, forward strand.
GGAGGCCCGTTTCAGAAACTCAAGTGGAGAGGACAAGGCACTCTTTCCACACAAACACTACCTAACCTTTAACAACCACAGTGTAGCCTATATTGACCCTATAGACCGGTGGTTCCCAAACCTTTGTAGAGACTACAAAAGTACCCTTCAGCACCATGGATAGCGACACTGTTATGAAACACACGCTATTCAACTTAAAAGGCGTGGTAACTTTGCCCTTGCTGTATTTTGATGTTTTCACTGTTTGTTTTGGTTGACAGGGACATTTTTGGGCAACCAAAACAAACAGTGAAAATACCAAAATACAGCCAGAGGGCGATGTGTTTCTGCAGGTAAACACCACTACACCACTCCAGTGGCTAATGACTGCTGGTACTGTACAGAGGGAAATTATGGTTAAGACTCAAGAGATTGTATTGTTTTGGGAGGGAAGTTACATACTATGGGTTTAATTAATTATTAGTCTATGCTTTTTACTAAGTGGCGTTGGCATTGGCTTTTTTAAGACCGGCCCAGCAATATTTCCTGTGGGCCAATCAACGCCTCCCTCTCTCGACCAAAATAAATGATTTCCCTAATACATTGCTTCATACTAAAATGTCAAAATCTGTTATTCATGCTCACAAACAATATGTCAGAAACAAACATATCCACTTTATTAGGCCTATTTGGTATCACAGTCAGCAGCTGTATTTTCAACCGGTAGCTTCTTATTGCTTAAATTAACATCGAGACTGTTGTCATATCAAAGGCTTTGTGAGATTGGAGTTTTGTGTGACGAGCTATTTATATTCTTTAAACCCACCAGGAGCAAGACCAAATCTCTCTGAATTGGCACAGAGGAAAAGCAAAAATAAAGCATGGTGAAAGATGTTTGAAAACCGTCAGTGCTTCGAGGGGGATTAAACATTGAAACCGTTACAACCGGGAAAGCATATCTGTCTCGTTTTAGATTTTATTTATGTGGAAACCATGTACGTCGAAAACTGTTCCTTTTTTATGACTATTTAAAAAATATAATAAAATAGTGACACGTTGTGAGCTTTTAGATCTGCTATTTTCAATACTTTTGTGAGACACTCTTGTTTGAAGTAGAAAAAAATAAAAATAAATACACATGGGGATACAAGGTTTCTGCCCAACTAACTGCTCTCTCCTCACGGCACTTCTGCTCCTTAGCAGTGGTGGGAAGTAACTAAGTACATTTACTCAATTTTGATGTACTTTTACTTTACTTCAATGTTGTACTTTTTACTACTTGACAGCTTTAGTTTCAAGTTACTTTATTAGAGCATTACTACAAAACATGCATTAACCAATTAAGCCCTATTTTATACTTAGGCAGGATATTCAAAAATACTGTTGGCTATTTTCAAAAGATTTTTACCAATTTTGAAATTAATAATACTATTAATAATACAATGGAATTGAGGCGAGACATTCTTTATAAATAATATGTTTTACTTTTGGTACTTTAAGTATAATTTGATGCTAATAATTTGTATACTTTTTACTTAGGTACAATTCTGAACACAGAACCTTTACTTTTAACAGAGCATTTTCTAAATTGCGGTATTGCTACTAGGGGTGTGCCGATATATCGTCCCGCGATATATCGCGATACGTTTTCGCGACGATATGTATCGTTTTGGAAAAAAAATATATCGTTTTTGAAAAAAAAAAAAATGTTTATTTTTTATTTTTTTTTTTTTACAATCATTTTTTTTTTTACAATCATAATAATCAGGCATGCAAACGGCCCCGAAGTAAAAAGAGTGACAACATGTTTTTTTTTCGGGTCAGGTGTCATACTATTTGGATTCAAAACGGCTATTGTAGCTGAAAAGCTACAAGTTTGCATGTCTGAATAATGCAAAAACAGAATTATTTGTTTGCATTTTCTTTTTTTCTCCTCCATATATTTTCATAATAAAAAAAGTGCGTATCGTATCGTATCGAAATCGTATCGAAGTTGTGAGCCAAATATCGTATCGTATCGTTTCGTGAAATTAGTGTATCGGCACACCCCTAATTGCTACTTTTACTTCCACCATGGGATCTGTCTTATTCTTATTCTCTGTGCAGCATGGCAGAATGTCATGCTGTCTACAAACTACTACATTATGCACTGATGGCCATTGGCCTGGAGCCAAGGAATCCACAAGAGTTTAATTATTGGTCAATCAAGTGGTTGGCTTAGCATCAAAAGTGAGTTTGTAAATAATTGTAGTGGTTTAAAAGTACAATATTTGCCTCTGAGATGTAGTGGAGTAGAAGTAAAAGTACTGAAAATTGGAAATACTTCCAATCTGGGGTAGAACAGGAAAGTTACAGAGGATAGCTTCAAGTAATTTTGTTTTAATAAAACATCTAATCTAGGCTTGTATCCATTCTCAAATCAAAAGATAAATAATCAATACAGGCTACATTATCTATTTTAAAACTGGCATTGCTTGTGAAATGTGATTGTAGCTGAACTTCAGACCTGTATCAGCATCAGAAAGCACAAGATGCCATCAGAACAGCAGGGTCTGTTGAAGGGCCTGGCACCCAGCGCCTCATGCATGTCTCCAGAAAAGTGCCCGGTGGCAGCTGTTGCTCCACCGCCATCTGTTCCTGATCCCGTTTTGGGAGTTTTGAGGTCCTGCAATAGGCACACATCACATGCACGCCACATGCATGCACAAGCACATACACATAATGAATCTCGTCAATGTTAGAACCACAATGCTCTCCGATTACCTCATATTTTCATTTTTGATTTTCCCATCACTTTTATTTTAAGACCTGTTGGAGAGTAATTTTGTCTCCATATATTCTGAGCATGCCATAACCCATTGAGACCTGAAGCCGAGTCTACATGTCTCCTAAATCTCAACAGTATTCTGAAAAACATTTGTTTCTATATCAGTGGTGTTCAATCTTTTCCATGTCAAGGACCCCCAAAACTATATGTATTTGGCCGCGGACCCCCATCGAAATATGTTGTTCCAGGGACCCCCCAGAAGCAAAGATTTGAGTTAAAAAATTTCGCTTTAAAAATATATATATTCAAAGATTTTCACACATTTTCACGATTAAAAAAAAATAGCAGATCTACAAGCTCGTAGCGCGGCACATGAGCTTGTAGATCTGCTATTTTTGAATATCCCAAAGTGTAAAATAATGCTTTTTAGCTCAAATCTAAAAATGACACAGTTCCAGGTATTAATGGGTTAATAGGCAACAATTCTGCAAAAAGAGACAAACATTGACCAAAAACAACAGAGGTACAAGCTCACAACATTACGAGGTGTGGTGCGTTGTGAGCTTATAGATAAGCAATTTCTTTTGGTGAAGTGATTTGGTGTAGAGGGGGGAAAAGGAGGGGACCAAGTACAGACCCCTGGGGGACCCCGGTCAGTAAAATATATAGGGTTCAAGTTGTTAATGTTGCCAGCTCTCAGTGAATGAGGAAAAGATACATTGCTGAGACGAGCAATTGTGTTTGAGCTGCAATCTCATCAACTTTATAGGCCAGGGATGTGGATATTAGCCATTATGACAGAGGGTATAAATACAGGTGCCACTGTTTATTTGTTTGTTATGGCTCTAAAGTGGACTTCGCAATGCTCGGCACAGCTTCTCTCGACACCAGATGATGTACCAAAAAGTCACAATTGGCCATTTGGGGAGCGACAGTGTGTTGGTACAGCAGCTTTTTTACCAGGTTTATTTGTATTTTTATGATGTACTGCACCTCCCTCTTCAGAACGTCTCAGGTACACAACCCCTACCGCCCCACTTCCCTTTAGGTTTCCTTTCAGGAGGATAAATGCTGTACACGCTGTTTGCATCTGTATGTTATACCTTTTATCTGGCATTGCTAAACGATTTACTAACAGGTCAATAAGCTAAAGCATAATATATCACATAAAACACACCAACGCTCACATTCACACACAGCTATGGAAAGGGGACTAAGTTGCTATAATATGTCAAGGCAAAGCCTCCCATGAAATCCTAGATGACCCATGTGTATGCGGATTTGTGTGTGCACAAATACAAGCATATAACTATGTGCGTGCGTGCGTGCGTGCGTGCGTGTGTGGCCATACAATAGATTTATATGGCTTCCTGTGTGTGCACTGTAGTCATGTGAGACCAAACCATGAATCAGCCCTGGCTGTAATGAATTCTGATGGCTCACAGGAGAGAGAGAGAGAGAGAGAGAGAGAGATGGGAAGAGGAGGGGGATTGGAGGAGAGGGAAGGAAGGGAGAGCAGAGAGGGGAAAGGAGATGGGGAGGAGAGTGGAATGGGGAGGGGAGAGGAGAGGAGAGGAGAGGAAAGAAGGGGAGAGAAGGGAAGAGCAGAGAGGGGAAAGGAGATGGGGGAGGTACATGTAAATTCCCATCGAAAGGAGGTTTCATTCACTGCCGCCGTTTTTCCCTTTTCTCCTTTTTACGTATAGTTTAGCTCTGTATTTGTTGATGAATTGAATACAATGGACCACAATGGAAACAAGTCCCCAGGACCCTTTTTGTGTCATCCTCCAATCAATCAAATGGGGCCGAGAGTAGAATGGAGGGAGGGGAGGGGAGGGAATAGTAGAGGAGAGTAGGGGGAAAGGAAATTACGATATAGGAGACAACAAGGGAGGACAAAGGAAAGGAGAGGGATGCTACGGGATTGCCTACTAGTATCCACATTCAAAACCGCACCAAAAAAAAAAAGCAGCTGTCCGTAAATGACTATTGGATTTAGATAAGTCTACCAGCTTGATCCCCAGAGAGTAAACAATCACATTCTTGTCAGCAAGCTGAGGGTGTCTTTAATCCTCTGTAAATATACCTAGTGTTGCTCCTGGTGTTGTTGATGATATCTTTGCTGTCGGGCAGAAACCTCTTATCTCCATATATTCAAACTTGTTGTGTTTTTTTTTCATAAATGAACGCCCTATAGTACTTGATCATACTGCAGCGTCACACAAAAGTATCGAAAGTAGCAGATCTTTTGAGCATGTAGATCTGCTACTTTTGCTGAGTGGTTAGTGAGCCGGCCGGGGAATCCAGAGGCCCTGATTGTCCCAGGTTTGATGTCAGGCCAGCAATGTGTCCCTGAGCAAGAGTCTTAACCCCCTAATTGCTCCCTGAGCGCCGTAGAATGGCTGCTCACTGCTCCTACTAGTTATAGGATGGGATGGGTAAATGCAAAGGACAAATTTCACACACACACACACACACACACACACACACACACACACACACACACACACACACACACACACACACACACACACACACACACACAGAGAGAGAGGTTTCCAGCCGACAGAGATGATAATGTATTGCATTTTATTGTACTGTATTTCTTGATGATGACTTGGGTATGTAGGACCACAATGGAAAAGTTGTGTCATCCTTTTAGCATAATATAGCTTGTCTAATTGTACTTGCTGTGCTGTTTGTGCTAATAACGTATTCAATCAATCCGTTAAGGGCAGAGAGTCAGGAGAAGTGTGAAGAGGAGTATAGGGATGGGTATCGATTGCGTTTTATCCGATACTGGTATTTTTAATACGGTGGCGCTGCAACTAAATGGTGCTAGAACTGTACGAGTTCTTGTTTTATTGGATCGTGTTTATTTTGATACACTTATTGGTTTTAGCGCTTGCTCATTTGATGTTCCTATTTGTCTCATCTGTTTAAGAAAGTAGGGAGCTGATATATTGCACTTTTACCTTAGCGCTAGAGCAGTGGTTCTCAAACTTTTTCACGTCAAGGACCCCCAAATTGACACTTATTAGCCCGTGGACCCCCATTTCAGAAGATATGCCAGGGATCCCCATAAGAGAAGATTTTTTACGGCTCTAGCAGTGATTCTCAACCATTTTAATTTCAAGGACCCCCAGTTTGACATGCATTAGGGCTACAGACCCCCATTTAATGGCATTTCTATCACTTGGACCGCAATTTATATTGTAAAATCTATGTCAATTTAACTCTGAGAGTGTACAAATGGAACCAAATGGACCTTAATGGGTCCATTTGGTTCCATTTGTACACTCTCAGAGTTACAGACCCATAAGGGTCCATTTGGTGCCTAATCTATCATTTAGCTGAGGAGCCCCTGGAACTCCCTCAACAACACCTCTGGGGGTCCCCGGACCCCACTTTGAGAACCAATGCGCTAGAGAGGGCGGATGACCCCGCAGAGCCTGATGTTTCATTAAAACAACGCCGTAACACACTAACATGAGGCAGCCCAGTACCCTTATACTGTAATTAATATGTCAGAGAGAGAGAGAGACCACTTTAGCCCTATTTTATACATCAGCTATTCGAAAAAATAGGCAATCTACAAGGTTTGCAATCTACAAGTTCATATTTTTCGAAAATCATGAACAACTGTGAAGAATAAATCTTCTGTTATGGCGGACCGGCGCGGCCACATCACATATCATCGCTGTCGGGCAGAAACCTCTCAGGCTATCTCCATAATCCATATTTTAACGTGTTTGTAAGTTTTTGCCCTTAGTTAATGCCCTACTTTGTCATTTTGTTCCAAAAATTGCGGATCTACAGGCTCAAAACTCAAAACGCTCAAAAGCTTGTAGATCAGCTATTTTTGAGCATACAGATATTATTTGCTATTTCCTAATTTGAATCCTGAAAAGCAACAGTTTTGGACATATGAGGTTTCCACCTGACTGTGATGATATCAATTTGGGCGTCCTTGACATGAGGATGTGTGAGAACCACTGCTCTGCTCTGCTCTGCTCTGCTCTGCTCTACACTGGGATGGGTTTGTGGGGGAATGCAGTGAGCTGTGGCTGTCTGCTTGTTGCACTGATGATTAGATTGGCACACTCCTCCTCTCCTCTCCTCTCCTCTCCTCTGCTTTGTGTTCTTTTTTCATTTTCATTTTTTTCTCTTTCTCGTTCCCCCTCTCCTCAGCACCCTCCCACTCCTCTCTCATGGAGCGAAATTCACTCCATCCCCTTTCTACTTTATTAGACTCTCAGTATCATGCCCCACCTCTTTTCCCCCTCTCATTGCATCTCTCTCTCTCTCTCTCTCTCTCTCTCTCTCTCTCTCTCTCTCTCTCTCTCTCTCTCTCTCTCTCTCTCCATATCTATAAAGCAGTTCCTCTGAGCATTGACGGAGCACTGATGGAGACCATTATTTCCTATTACCCCCACAACCACACACACACACACACACACACACACACACACACACACACACACACACACACACACACACACACACACACACACACACACACACACACACACACACACACCCATGAACAAATAACACACACAACACAGTACACAGGACGACATAATGTGGTCACGCCATAGCCATAATACGCAGACGCACATAAATTGTAATGTACGTGCACGCGCGCATTTAAAAACGCACACATCTAATCACTGTATATGTACATGCTGCGCGTGTATGTGCATGTGTATGTGTATGTGCTTTATGCAGGGCATGCTCGTCTGCACTGCAGACACGTGTGGGTGGTGCAGCTACACCAATGTGCATGTGTACGCACGCACGCACACATGGATACACCTACAAACACTGATTTAAAATGCTTTTGTTTTGAGGCCATACATTCCATGTCTGCCTGCCTGATTGAAGTATTGCGATGCCACACACACACACACACACACACACACACACACACACACACACACACGCACACGCACACACACACAGATTTAAAGCAGCTCCAGGTATGACGCATTTCACTGGGCCGTGCGCCGTGTCTCCGGGCAGCTGCAATCCCGACAGGCGATCAATCAGGCGTTAACGAAGAGCTCTCGTCGACAACTGGAGAAAAAAAAAGAAAAGAAAAAGGAAATCAATCTTAGCCCCAACGCGCACGCCACTACTACCAGCCCATTATAATCAACCAGCATGTCTGCTCTAATTGGCTGCAGTAGGAACCATACAGCTCTGTCTATGACAGCTGGTTCCCAAACTGGGGGTCGGGACCCACATTATCTTGGGGCGGGTCCCCAGATGATTAGCTTAATGTGCAACATTGTTTTCTCAGTCAACAGTAAACAAACCAATATACTGTCTAAGTGTATACAGGGTGTCTGCACATTTCTAAAGTTAACATTTAATGACTTTTAATGTGCAACATTGTTTTCTCAGTCAACCGTAAACAAACCAACATACAGTCTAAGTGTATACAGGGTATCTGCACATTTCTAAAGTTAACGTTTAATGACTTTTAAGATCAAATTGGCCACATTGTCAAATATTATGTATGAAAGAGGCAAACATTGTGAAAATGGCCCTCTACAAGTTTTCAACGCCTCGTGGAGCGAGGCGTTGTGAGCTTGTAGATCGGCTATTTTCACAATATTAATCTGTGGAACCGAGTGGAACTGCCTACAATTCCATGTGCTTGTCAGGTTGGAGGGTCCCCAGTTCAAATATGATTATTTTGGGGGGTCGCGGCCTGAAAAGGTTGGAAACCCTTGGTCTCGCTGTGGTCAACAGTAACGGATAACTGATAAAAAATAACTCCTCTACTTAAAGGATCTACACCATTTAGTTGGAACTGAAAAAACGGGAGGGATTGTACCGAACGTGACGTCACGTCCAATTTACAGAAAACCCCAGATATGCTGTGAAAGCCTGAGTGTTCAAACTGGGGTGTTTTTTGGGATAGAAGAGAGGTAGGGGAGACCAAAAACACACAAAAAAAGAAGGAAAAGTTAAAATTCATGGTGTAGTCCCTAGTACTGTACTTTTTTTTCCTGATAACTGATAACTTTCACCCTGCTATATTTCAAATACAAATATTGTACTTTCGACTCCACTACATTTCTAGGGCGGGACTCTTGGGAAACATGAAAAAATATATTTTATATTTAGGACGTTTGAAAATAGCCGATCTTCAAAGATCTGCTATCTTATATATTCTATGTACTTTTACTCAAGTAAACCTTTGAATACAGGCCTTCTACTTGTAACAGAATTTCTACATTGTGGTAGAGTATTGCTGTGCGTGCGTGCGTGCGTGCGTGCGTGTGCGTGTGTGTATGTGTGGGGCCAGGTGTTAGGTAGGGGTGTGGGGGAGGAGGAGTGGAGTGTAGACATCTTGACAGTCATTTGGACCGTGGAGCTGCTGGGATCAACGTGACAGACAGGCTGAGAGGCTGAGAGCAGGCCAAGGGTGTTTCTTTCCCACAGCTATCAGGCTGTTCTGGGGAGTGTGTCCACCACCCACAGACACAGACTCTCACACAAAGACACAGAAACACACAGAAACTTTACATAATATATCTTTTCAAAATAATTACCAAGCAAAGTAAACCGGTGGTTCTCAAAAAGGGTCCTTGAAGGGGGTCCCAAGGGGTCCTCAGCACAATTAATTGATATAGATTCACAAATCCACACATCTTGTAGAACTAATTCTGCTGTGGGACCACCTGGAACCTCCTCAGTGGCCCCTTTGGAGGTCCCCGGACCCCATTTTGAGAAAACCACTGCCTGAAGTAATTGACTATATGGTATATTAAATATTCCATGCACAGCAGCTGTGGTCAAAGGAAAACACAATATCGACCAATATCGACCAATGACAAAAAGAGAGAGATTTCACTGGTACAAATGACAGCTCAGATATCTGCCCATGCAGTATCCAGGCAACTTCCAGGCAGTGTTGATTTCGTCGACTAAAACTATGACGAAAAATGTTGGTCGACTACCTTTTTTCACTGACGAAAGCTAAATAAAAAACAAATAAAAACTAAGCTATGATGACTAAAACTAAGACTAAATATATTGACAGTTTCGTCAACAAATAAATACTAGACTAAAATGTTAGTGAAGGACTAGTGGATCCAGTTGAACGTGTTGCTCTCTGAAAATAGCAGATCTACAAGCTCTGCGACGCGTTGTGAGCTTGTAGATCTGCTATTTTCAGCATGCAACCAAGTGTAAAATCAGCCATTACGACGCCATCAAGGCACCGCCAAAATACATTTTAATCGACTAAATCAACTGTAGATTTGGTTGACTAAAATCTCATGATATTAAGTAAACTAAAACTAGACAAAAAACTAAACATTTCAGATGACTAAAATATGACTTATAACTAAATGGAATTTTATTCAAAAGACTATGACTAACACTAAATCAAAATTTGGTGTCAAAATCAACACTGCTTCCAGGCTGGTCTTTTTGGCATGCAGGCAGGCAGTCCTCACATTGCCCACGCACACTTTTTAGAAATGCCTCCAAGGCGGGCCAAAATCTTCAAAAGAATATGCACACGCAGTGAAAATCCCAGTATATGGCCCCTGTGGGTCCATTTACTTCCATTTGTACACTCTTTAGTGTTATATAACACCAAAGAAATGGACTACTGTGCAGATGTCAAGAGCTCTCTGTGTGTGTGTGTGTGTGTGTGTGTGTGTGTGTGTGTGTGTGTGTGTGTGTGTGTGTGTGTGTGTGTGTGTGTGTGTGTGTGTGTGTGTGTGTGTGTGTGTGTGTGTGTGTCCACTTACATCTCACAGGCAAATATTGTACTTTTTTATTTCACTGCAATCATTTGAAAACTTCTAGTTACTTTGTAGGTACAATTTTAAATACAGGACGTTTACTCATAGCAGAGTATGTCTGCATTGTGGTATTTCTACTTTTACTTAAAGCAGTACTATGTAAAATGTATGTTAAGTAAAATAAATAAATAGAATATTTCTTCCACCACTGCGGCTTAGCAGGAAACAGTTGAACTAAACGCCAGGTAGTAATTTCTGTATATAAATATATATCTGTATACTGTATATAGTCACAGTCTGCCGATGAGAATGTCCTTTAAATAGAATGGATGCTATCTACAGGCATCTCCCATGAATCATCCAACCTTTTTTTGGTTTTCCCTTGTCTCATCATCATTTGTTTGAAAAAAATAAAATAAAGTAAGAAAAGAAGAAAGAAAGAAATGAGATCGAACCATTTCCAAGGCATGGAGGCATTTCTGTTCGTCTAAAGACCATTATTATCCCCTGAAGAGTTCATGAAAGTCATTTCTTTATTCTCTCTTCATCGTTTGCTCTCTCTCATTTAAAAGCTGTCACCCCCAGAACTTATTTTAATGAATACAACGTTATTTCAACTAATCTTTGGAGCAGAGTGTGTTAAAATCGAACTAATACATCTGGCAGTGGCTGGAGGTGGTCTCACTTCCATTGAGACCCTGGTGTGGTGGACCCCGCAGAGGTGGGGGGGGGGGGGGGGGGGGGGTGGAGGGGGGGCTTGTGGATCTGCTATTATTGCTATAATTTAGCAATACATCATCTTATAATAGTACAAAGCTCTGTGGCTCTGTGTGTGCGTCTGTCTGTCTGTGCGTGCCCCACAAACTCTTCTGCCCGGTTCTCCTCAGTGGCTGGAGCAATTGATCTGCATTTGCACACAGCAATTGACCATTACCATGTACACGGAACACCGAAGCCCGTTTTTCGCTTTCCCAAAATGTCTGTTGGGCTGTTTATTAGCGTTTTTTGTGTTCGCTGGCTCCCGGGTTGCCAAAACAAGCGCCGGTGTTGCCACATCCGTGAAACAAGCGTTGGTGCTCATATCCCCCGACAGGGTATGGTCTAGAAATACATAATTTATATTTTTGGACTACTGTACCTCATGCTGTGTTAAAACTGGTCAGATACAAAGCTACATTTTCAATGGAAGCCGGAAAAAATAACAAAGCGACACCTGACGTTTGTAGCTGCTGCTAGAAAATCTACAAAGCTACAATTGAAGCTGAGCATCAACTGCAGACACAAAGATAAAAGCACAATGACAAAAGCTACAAAGTGTTGTTTATACCATTTCCACTCATCTTCGCTCTGAACACTATATTCCTGCTTGTAATGGGGGAAAACTAATGACTTCCATCTGCTTAATTCCATGTTCTTTTTAACTTTATTTTCCTTTATATTTTTCTCGCTCCTCGGACGCACGCTTTATGACCTTTTAATGAGCGTGGTGATCAACACTTCAACAGCGACTCGGCGACAGATACATTGCGTCACTTTGTCCTTTTGTATCTAGTTTTGTAAATATCATCACTGTCGGGCAGAAACCGCCATTATTCTAACTTTTTATGCTTTGTTTCGTAAATGAACAACCTACTTGATCATACTATAGCATCACACAAAACCATCAAAAATAGCAGATCTGCAAGCTCGAAAGCTTTTGGGCTTGTCCATCTGCTACTTTTGCTGTATACGTTTTTGAATTTGAATCCTGAAAAGTAACCGTTTTAGATATACAGTATGAGGCTTCCACCTGACAGAGACGATATATATACACTTTGGGCTGGTAAAAACAGATGCCAGTGTGAATACAGCATCACACCCCTGCTGTGATCTTTGGCACCCCCCCCAAGGGGAGCCCGGACGCCATGGGTTTGGGAAAGTAAGTAAGCCGTGCCGAGCCGTGTGGCCCATGTCTCCTGTTTCGGTAGCGTGATGCACAGGTACATCCCCCAGCCATAACGTATACACCCCCTGGACACGGCACTAGTATATTGCAGGGACTTATATTACCCCCAATCCAACCTTTGATGCTGAGTGCCAAGCAGGGAGGCATTAGGTCGCATTTTTATAGTCTTTGGTATGACTGGATGAAACGAACCCCGACCTCCCAATCTCAGGGCGGAAACTCTATCCACAAGGCCACTGAACTGGTTTTGCTAATGCTGTTATAAACCTTGTGCTTGGGGCCAGGGATGATGAGACAGACTGGCTGTTTTGTCATTAGAAAAGGGGAAGCGATATGCTGTCAGATATTGACTGCTAGGTTTATTAGTTTCCAGCACGGTGCAACTATGACAGCGGAAATGAGGGGAAGATGGTTCGCTTCCATCTCTCCCTGTGTCCACTGCATGTGTTAACAACGCCTGTGTAAACCTCAATGGTACTGTATGACTCGCCTTTTGGTTAAAACAAAAAGTGTTTTGTTAAAAGGTTAAAGCACTGTATTCTGATAGTAGTCATTGCTTACAGAGTGTTGGTTCAGTAGCAGGTGTCTTTGCATCTCTCCAGATCTTTAATAAACAGAAAATGCATCTTCAGGTGAGTGGCCAATCTTCAGCCAATCAGGAGAAAATACCCATTCATCAGCTTCAATTCATAGCGTTCCAGTTCCAATTTCGTCTGCTCATTTCTCTGTGTCATCACTTCCAATTTCACTGTGTTTAATCGTCTCCTGTGTGAGTTCTCTCTCCTGGTGGGACCAGATTGGTATACCGAGCTGAAAATGCATTTTCTGTTTAATCAAGAGCTGGAGGGACGGGGAGACCCTTGTTACTGAACAAACACTCTATAGCAATGAGTACTCTCAGAATATAAAGCTATTGAACACTTATTTTAACAACTTACCCTACCTTTGTATTTAGCCATGGACTTTCCATCTGTAAAGATGTTGTGCCAGGGAACCCCATATACAAGTATTGTGTTGTTAAAATGTTTCAAAAATATATATATTTATTTCAACCTCTATTTAAAAATAGTACAGTATATGTACATGTGCTGATGTACAGTATATATACATGTAGGTAAACTGATTTTGATGCTGTATTATAGCTCATTTAGCTGGGGACCCCCGGGAAACCCCTCAAGGACCCCAGGGGCTCCCCGGACCCTACTTTGAGAACCGGTACCATATGTGCTGCGGGTTCCCCACATGTGTTGTTGTGCTTTACACTCCACAGGATGGTCTGGCACTTATACACACACACACACACACACACACACACACACACACACACACACACACACACACACACACACACACACACATACACATACACATACACATATACACACACACGCGCGCACACACACACTGCAATTTACACGCTAGATTGATTTCTGTCACATATATACAGTATGTCTTCACATGCCCCTCACACACACGCACGTGCACACACACACACACACACACACACACACACACACACACACACACACACACACACACACACACACACACACACACACACACACACACACACACACACACACTACCTCTATTGGTTTTCTTCACTTACTGTATCTGTTCCCACTGCAGCTGATCTCTCGCTCTTTACCCTCCTCTCCCTCCATCCCTCTCTTTCTCCCTGCATCTTTCTCTTCCTCTGCTCTCTCTCTCTCTCACTATATATGTCTGCTCTCTCCCACCTTCATCCCTCTCTCCCTGCGCCTCTCTCTCTCCCTCTGCTCTCTCTCTCCCTGCACGTCTCTCTCCATATCTCTCTCCCTCCATCCCTCGCTCTCTGTCCCTCTTCTATCTCTCTCCATCAATGTCTCTCCATCTCTCTCTCTCTCTCTCTCTCTCTCTCTCTCTCTCTCTACTTCCATATTCTGCTTGTTCTGGTGCATCTATTCCCTGTAGTGCTGCTCCTATAGCTATAGTATATCTTATATTCATTCGGGGTCCAGCCAGACCCCAGGCAGGCATTTGCTCAAGTACTGTACTTATGTCGAAGAAAATCAATTTTTCCATAATTTACACTTCTACTCCACTACCATCTCAGAGGCAAATATTGTACTTTATTTTTTTACTCCACTACATGCATTTGAAAGCTTTAGATACTATAGATTACTTTGTAGATTTAGATTACAAATCATACATTAACCACTGAAACCCCATGTGGTTGAGCGTGGGGGTCCCTCAGGGCTCTGTGCTAGTGTATTTTTCGCTAGACATAAATATTATATAGCCGATCGATTTTCTGCGAAAGTTTTCCCTCAGAATATGGATCCTGGGGTTTAAGTGGTTAACCAGGGAATGAAGTGGTTAACCACTTAATCCCTATTTTATACTTCATCTATTCGAAAATAGGCCACTGTATCTACAAGCTCCCCCCCCCCCCACCCCCTGGCTGCATTCCATGAGGTTGTGCTGCTACACCATAAACTCGATTTATGCAGTAAACGAAACTCAAACCGTAACCAACCGCTGCACTCTCTCCCAATTCGCTTTCGAACGTCGCAGAATGCCGTTTGAGATTACTTTCGCATGCCAGGGAATGAAGAGGGAAGTCTTTGTTTTTTAGACCATCTTTAGATTCTTTTATGATGGAAATATTACCCCAAAAAAAATATATATAGTACTTTTTTTGTGCTCAGATGGTAATATCATTGTTTTAATGCCAATATGCCTTCTATGAGTCTTTACTAAGAGGACATCAGTCCACTCTATTTACAAGTCACAGTTTGTGTTTAAGCAAACCATGTGCTCACCTGTTGGTCATCTGTCAGAGTAACTATTTGTAAATCTAGCATGGTCATGGAAGAGCCATTTATGGATCTGTCCACCAACCAAACCTCCATCTGTTTGTGTTCTCTTGTTGTGTACAGTATAAAGGGAACACATGTGTGATATTCGGGACACTGCATTTGCACATGGCAGTCTCTGAGAGCTCTGGACTTTAGTTAAATAAATCCATTGATTCATTCCACTACCCTTGTAGGAATTACTTTTTTACAAGGTATACTTTAATTCCTGCCACGACAATGCATGGGCCACGTACTGATCCAGAAAAGTGTAGGTACCGCTGCACACTACTATTATATGCACTTTATCGCTGTTTTTATGCACCTCTTTCAGTGGTGTCTTGTTTCACGGGATGGCCTATAGCTGCAGCGATTGATTTCCCCGCATTATTCTTTGGGTGAAATAAATTGGGGGAAATGCTTTTGATGGGATCTGTACGAACGGATTTATGGGTTCTTCTATTTTATTCATAGGTCATTATGGTCTATTGCAGTGGTGCTCAATTTCACTCCGGGGGGAATTAAGGCACATTGGTTCTGCACTTCGGTCCCGGGGACCCACACAGTGCTGCATCATTTCTGCACAGTTTTCTTTTTTTTACATCATATAGGGGAAATTGCTCTTGTTACCAAAACACAACAATGCTTGCTATTTGCTATTTTATTCTCTCTTAACCTATTTTCTATACTTGTTTGATTACCGAAGATTCTCAGGAACTCAAATTCTATGAACATGAAATTCTATAATGTATATTCTATGGTACAAAGTTCCACCACTTTGTAGATTTAGATTACAAATCGTTGCTGTCCTATTATCTCCATATTTTAACATTTAGAGTTTTTTTTCGTAAATTAACGATCATACTACAGCGATATAAAAAGTAGCAGATCCGCAAGCTCGAAACGCGGCGTGAAGCGTCGCGTTTCGAGCTTCTAGATCTGCTACTTTTTCTATTCTTTCTATTTTTGTCTCACATTGTATATGGAGGGGGAAACAAAAGGATTGCTCTAGTTACCAAAACACAACAATGCTTGCTATTTGCTATTTATTCTTCCTTAACTTTCAGTTTCCCTTGTTTGATTACCAGAGTATTATTATCAGGAACTCAAAGCCCAAGCAGTGAGGCAAAGTTGAGGAGTGATGTCCTATCATTAAATTCCTGCTGGAATGAATCAACGGCGGGCCTTTTTATAGGGATGGTTTCATGAACCATGGAGAGTTTTCTACACCCCAAAACCGTCATGGGGCATAAAGAGTGGAGCCTGCTCCACAGCCAATGAATCACAGAGGATGCTGAGGGTGACGGAAAGCACCCACGGGTGGTTTTCCGGGGATACGGGGAGATTTTCTGCTTTACAATTTGACAGCAGCATTGTAGAGGCCGGGGAAAGGCTCAACTTGGGGGTGTGAAAAATCCTAATGTTCTCTGTTGATCCGCACAAGCGCCTTAAAAGCATTCTCTGCTGCTGAGCAGATAGACTTTATACTTATTAGCATATCATTTCCCTCCTTTGCGCCCTCACTTTTTCCCCTATGCCTCGACATTATTGAATTATTAACCGGAATTACTTCCATTTACTCCGCTAGGAATTAGGGCATTCACGAATAGTGATTTTTAGTATTCGAATTATTCGACCTATAAGTATTCGAATATTCGATTAATCGATTTGATTATAAAAAA
This sequence comes from Gymnoscopelus microlampas, assembly GCF_963454915.1. Taxonomy (NCBI): domain Eukaryota; kingdom Metazoa; phylum Chordata; class Actinopteri; order Myctophiformes; family Myctophidae; genus Gymnoscopelus; species Gymnoscopelus microlampas. Next base: position 38,390,344 of record NC_139952.1, read on the forward strand.
TAAAATAATAAAAAAATAAAAAATAAAAAAAATAAAAAGTTTTTTTTTTTTTTTTTTTTTTCAATGACATTGATGACTGGACTCAAGGAATGCGAGTTGACGTCACACCAGAGCTCACAGCTGCGTGTCTGCTGCAGAAAAGGCACTAAAAAAAAAAAAAATCTAAAAAAAAAAAAAAAAAACTTTTTTTTTTTTTTTATCGAATAATCGAATAGTGGTTTGATAGTCGAATAGTCGGTTTGATAGTCGAATATTCGAATATTCGATTATTCTGTTAATGCCCTACTAGGAATTGCACGTGTCCTTTTGTAATGCAAACTGGAATATTCTTTGGACTGTCTGTGATGTTCCCTTTGCGTGTTTAATTAGGTCTTTGTGGCTTCTCTATTATATACTATAACCAGCATTTAAGAACCAATAACCGACTTAATCTTGCCCATGTACTGTATGTTAATTGAATAATTAAGAAGCAACCCCCCCCCCTCTTTTCTTCCCTTATATGTGAATGAATCAACACAAAACAATTCCAATAGATTTTTTTATATAATCAACTAAATCGATTAGCGCAATGAACTACTTAAGCCCTGTATTATAAAGAAAACATCACATGGATGCACCTGGGACGTATCATCAGTGTTGTAGCCTGGGGTCATAGGGTGTTTCGGGTCTCGCAACAACATACACCCTCACCCTCGATTTTGATTATTATTACAAAACATACATTAACCACTTCAGCCCTATATATATGTAGGCCTTTTGAAACAAGTACTTTTTCCACCACTCTCCTTTTCTCCTCTTGCCTGGCAGCTCCATCTTTCAGCATCCTTCTCCCAATAATGTACCCATTATCGGGCCTCCACAGACACATGTCCAAACCATCTCTCAACCTTGCCTCTATATTGTTTTATCCCCAAACCTTCTAACCTGGGCTGATCCTCTGTAATGTAATCATTTCTGATCCTGTCCCTCCCTGTCACTCCTAATGGGAATGGTAGCATCCTCACTACTGTCACCTCCAGCTCTGCCTCCTGTCTTTTCATCAGTACCACCGTTTCCAAGCCGTACAGCATGGTTGGTCTCACTGCACTTCTGTCACAAATCCCTCCTGACACTTTCCTTCATCCGTTCTTTGGATAGTTGACCCCAGGTTTTTTTTTTTAAACACTTAAACCCCAGTCTTATACATCTTCCGTTTCACTCTTGCTGGTATCCTTCTGTCACAAATCCCTCCTGACACTTTCCTCCATCTGTTCTACCCTGCCTTCTTCCCACCTCTCTTCCACACTCCCCCATTACTTAGGACAGTTGACCCCAGGTATTTAAACTCCTTCATAGGAGTAGTCCTATTGTAATCCAGCCAAAAGTTGAAGTGAATTAATCATATTGAGATGATATTGATATGAAGTCACATCGCTCAGCCTTCTCTTCTTCTCTTCTCTCCTCTCCTCCAGGCTCTCCTCTCCTCACCAGGAAGTGAAGAACAGCAAGCCGCCGTCCCGCGTCTCTCCTTCGCCCCCCCCCGTCCCCCCCCGTCCCAGGAAGGAACCCAACCCCACCCTCTCCAGGGGGGCTCCACACCTCCCTCCATTGACTCCTGTATATAGAAGCAGCCAGTCTCCTCCACTCTGCAATCCCATCGCTCCCCCTGTCTGACCCCCCTCCTCCTCCCTCCCCCGAATCCGGTCCCGCCAAAAGAAAGCGTATGGCGGGCCCGAGGCCGGCCCTCTCCCTCCTGCTGGCCGTGCTGGCCCTCACGGGGCCCGGGCGCCCCTCGCCTCCCCTGCTGCTCCGGCCCCGGGAGAGAGAGAGGGACTCGGGCGGCGTCAACATCGCCGTGGTGCTCTCGGGCTCCTCCCTGCTCCCGGAGACGGCGGTGGTGGGAGGCACCGGGGGGGCCGGCGGAGGGGGGGGAGGGGGCGACCCCCCGGGCCTGGGGCCCGGTCCCGGGAACGGTCCGGGCGGAGGTGGAGGAGGAGGAGGAAGGGGGGTAACGGCGTCAGCGGAAGGAGGAGCAGGCGGAGCTCCGGTGGCGGCGGAGGGTGGCGGTGCGTCAGGGGGCGGAGCGTCGTCGTCGTCTTCGTCGTTCATCGCCTCCCTGGCGGCCCTGAAGGGGGAGCAGGTGTCCACGCCGTCGGGACCGGCCAACGTCATCTACCTGTCTGTCAACGAGAGCAGCCCCGGCTCCCTGCTGCTGCAGCTCTGTGAGCTGCTGGCCACCACGCCTCTACAGGTACACTACTGCTACTACACACTGTGGTACAATACTGCCACTACACACTGTGCTTTATCACTTTATTTAACCCATTAAGACCTGAGGCAGATTCTACAAAATGTCTTCTAAATCCTAACAGTTTTTTGAAGCTCAAACTCTTTCATGTCAAGGACCACCCAAAATGATATGTATTTGGCCGCGGACCCCCATCTCAAAATATTTTGTTCCAGGGACCCCCAGAAGCAAAGATTTGAGTGACAAATGTTCGCTTTCCAAATTTTCAAGATTTGGCACTCTGTGCCGCGCTATGAGCTTGTGTATCTGCTGTTTTTTGAATAGCCAAAGAAATCTAAAATGACACAAATGCGTTCCCGGTCTTAATGGGTTAAAGTTTTATCAGTTTTGTATTGTTTTTTAGCGGCGCTAGCCGCTCTATACCTTTAGGTATAGAGCGGATCCTGCTCTATACCTGACTTTGTCCGTGTTCACCGTCAACGTTGTGATTGGTCAGGTCCGTCAACGAAGTGATTGGTCAAGCTTCACGTGACACATATTGATGACAAACAGTATGTATTGAGGCATAGGGCAGTCTAAGACATCAATCTTGTGCCATAAGACAAGATTGATGTCGTAGGCACTCGAATAAATAGGCATAGGGGACTATTCATGACATCACTATTATATCATGAATAAAGTGATTGGTCAAGCTTCACATGACACGTGGCTATAAACACATTATAAACACATATCGATGACAAAATTTATCAAAGGCGCCGCTACCAGTACCTTCACACAGGGTGTGATTTTTGGGGCGGTGTAGCCTCCCCCTATAAGTGAGTTTTGGACACCGACCAAAAAATGTGTGTACCCCCTAACCCTTCCATTGTTAATGCAAATCGATACTTTTTTCATATCAGCCAATCACATTACAGCTAGTGTCATCACCACTAACTGTAATGTGATTGGCTGACTTTGCAAATTCAGGACTGTGATTGGCTAGCGAAACACATGACACATGTGCAGCCCTATGAATAGCAGTATGGACTTTAAAAAAAGTCATTTATCCTGAGTGAGTCATGTTGTGATGACCACACACCGCCCACTTCACACTGGGTGTGATTTTTTCTTTATTTGTGATTTTCTATGATTTTAGATGAGGCTCTTTTCAAATAGCTGATGTGTATATCGTTGCTGTCGGGCAGAAACCTCTTATCTCTGTATTTTAACTTGTTGTGTTTTTTCGTAAATTAACACCCTACCTGATCACACTGCAGCGTGAGCGTCACACAAAAGCATCAAAAGTAGCAGATCCACAAGCTCGAAACGCGGCCCAAAGCGACGGGTTTTGAGATTGTGGATCTGCTACTTATGCTGTTTTTGAATTAGAAAAAAAAAATCTGAAAAGTCACAGTTTTGCTGTGGACCCCCTGGAACCCCCTCAAGGACACCTCTGGCTCCCCGGGAAACCGCTTTGAGAGCCACTGCACTGAACCGTGCAAATAAAACATCAAATATGTATTATTACATCAACTGAAGAATATCCATAATAATCGTCGATCGTTTCAGTCTTGGAGGATCTTTTTTTCCCCGTTTGAGGCACATCTAATACACTATTTTAGTCTATTTTTAGTCTTTTAGCCAGGTAATTTAAAGTCATGCATGGTTGAAAGAAGAACTCTCACAGGGTGCATTTGAACTACATTAAAGTGAGATATAAAGCATTAAATATGAGTGCACAGGTGATTGATTGATGAGCATATTTCCATATCAAGGTTTTGCTCTCCTCCTCTGATCTAGTTCAGCAACTAGAGAGATCAAAAGAGAAGCGGTTGTTAACACAATGGATCCATGGATATGTCCTGTGATGGATACATACTGTAGATTAGAGCAGTGGTTCTCTAAGTGGGGTCCTTGAGGGAGTTCCAGGGGGTCCCCAGCTAAATGATAGATAGGAACCAAATGGACCCTCATGGGTCTGTAACTCTGAGTGTGTACAAATGGAACCAAATGGACCCTAACCTTAACTCTCAGAGTTAAATAAACATTGATTTTACAATATAAATTGGGGTCCCAGAGATACAGAAGAGTAACAACATCACAATAAAGACAACTATTAATAAAAGTAGACATATACAACCTATATGAAGTCATCCCGCCTGTTGCAGATACACAAAGACACCATCAATAAAAACAAGCATGCCTGGAACGGATGAAGGAAGGAAGGAATGAAGGAATGAGCACCACAGCACATCGAATGCAATGTGTTTCATTACCCGAAGGAAAATTAATGAGTGAAACGACAATAGCAAATGCATGGATGAGTGAATTTATGAATGCGTAATTGCAACAAATAAATTAACGAAGGGGGACCGTGACAACAGCTAATAATAATAATAATTTGTCTACCTACAGGGAATGTATGGCCCTCGGGACCTCAGACAATGGAATGAACAAGCCAACCATGCCATTACCCGTTGAAAATGAGCGCATTGACATGCACACAGTCATTACGGCAATACATAATTCATGGAAATGGTCCTCTAAAAAAAAACCTTACACAGTAAAAGTCCTGAGTGTTAATTTAACTCTGGAAGCATACAAATGGACCCTTCCGGGTCCATTTGTATGCTGTCAGAGTTAAATTAAAGAGAGGAGTGGATGACAGGTGTGCTGTAGCGTAACTACTGTAGGGAAACAATTGTTTTGCTACTGATACGTTTCTAGTGACGCATCTAAGAGTAATCATGTTCTAGGTGGTTAATATCACAAGTTTAGCTATGGAACTCATATCGTTATTTTCTTTATTCTGCCAACATGAAGTCAAAGGTTCATTTTCACATTCTATTCTATTCTATTCTATGGTTCTGTTGTTGTTGTTGTTGTTGTTGTTCTGTGATCGTTGTATGTTTTGTTTGTATTTGTCTGGTTGATGTTGTTTTAATTGTCATCTAAATATTAATAATAATAAGTAATAATCGATCCCTATGTTGGGCATGTCATTTATAGGCGTGATATTGTTTAGCAAAGCCAAAAAGGCAAACAAAAATGGAATTGGTATTCGTATGTTCCAATGTTCAGAGCAAAAACAAAACACAATTCAATCGATAATCGCCCTAGTCTATTTTAGTGTACAGGGGTGGTTCTCAGCCTGTGGGTCGGGACCCCACGGGGGGGTCCCCAAACATTTTTTGGGGGTCCCCAGATGACTTGCTTAATGTGCAACATTGTTTTCTCAATCAACAGTAAACAAACCAACAGTGTATATACAGGGTATCTGCACATTTCTAAAGTGACAATTTAAGGATTCTTAAGACCTTTTAATACCTCTAAAATGAAGAGGGAAAAAAAAGACCATTAGGCTACTGCGTGAAAAGTAATCAACAAACTGTACTGTTAAAAAAGGCCAAATTGTCAAATATTACCTAAGAAAGAGGCAACAAATTGTGAAAATAGCCAATCTACATGCTCACAATGACTCGCAACGCAAGGCGTTGTGGGCATGTAGATCGGCTATTTTCACATTTTTTATCTGTGGAACTGAGTCAAGCAACATTTTGTGTTTCAACTCCTCAGTGCTTTTCAGGGTGGGGGGTCCCCAGTTTAAATATGATTATTTTGGGGGTCGCGGCCTGAAAAGTTCGAGAAACAGGACCTTTCATTTAGAAGCATTGCTCTGTGTCTTTTCCCAGGGTTTGGTGTTTGAGGAGGAGAGGCCTCCACCCCCTAACCGCGCCCCCCTGGCCCCCATGTTGGAGTTTGTCTCCGCCCAGACCGGCGTTCCCGTGGTAGCTGTAGGAGGAGGGGCCAGTCTGGGACGAGAACCACAGGTAAAGAACTAAAACATTACAATGTTCAGCCCGTTGATGGAAAAAGTTGGCACATGGATGGATACCGCATGTGGCTGTTGACAGCGACACACGTTTGAGAACCACGATCTTCTTATTTTTTAATTATTATTTTTACCCATTTTCTCCCCAATTTAGTTAGCCAATTGATTCCTCCCCACACACATTTGTGTGTGTTGTCACAGCTGTTGTATCCTCCTGACTGACCATTGAGGAGTTGAGGAGCCCAGTGACAATTATTACCCTCCCCGTCCGGCTTCCCTCCCCCGAACACAGGCCAATCATGTTCCTATAGACACTCGACAAAGCCGGATGCACCCACTACCTGCCCACAACCTCTGTGGTGGTGGGCAGCTACTATACCACTGCGCCACCGGAGCGCCTAAGAAAATAAAATATGTTTTAGAATAATAAAATAATAATAATTATCTTTAAAAAAAATAATAATAATATTTTTTGAAGTTAACTCATTGAGTGCCAGGATTGACAGAATTATTTCAGAATTGATTCTTAAAAGTGCCAGAGTTTTTTTCACAGAAAACAAAAAGTGCTTAGGAAGCGAGATACAGCCTTTTTCAGTTCTAAGTTAAACAAGGAGTGGATGGAGCTGCACATCTTCAGATGATGATATCTTGGGTTCTGAACATGTTTTTTTTTTGCTATTTTTTCAAAAACACGTCAAACACGTTAATGGCACCCAGCGCCATAGCGGTAAAAACACGTGAAACACGTTAATGGCACTCAGTGAGTTAAGAAGCAAGCTAGATTATGCTTCGATTAATTCCATTTATAGTAGGAAATAATTATGCAACTGCAAAGACGGAACGGGGGGTCGAGGGCGAGGCGGGCATCCTTAAACCCGCTGCCGTGCAGGTTTCGATGTACACAGCCTGTATGACGGAAGTATTTGAAATTTGTGTGAGGCAACAGTCTGTGAGAGAGAGAGAGAGAGAGAGAGAGAGAGAGAGAGAGAGAGAGAGAGAGAGAGAGAGAGAGAGAGAGAGAGAGAGAGAGAGAGAGAGAGAGAGAGAGAGAGAGAGAGAGAGAGAGAGAGAGAGAGAGAGAGAGAGAGAGAGAGAGAGAGAGAGAGAGAGAGACCCCCCGCCTAATAAGAAAACAGGTCGCCCTCTAACGTGGACAAAGAGATTTGTCGGAGTGGCATGATGCCTCAGGGCAATTTCAGAAGCATTTGAAAATTGTGGCAACAATTTGGCAGCAGTCTGTACGCTCTATACTAGAACACTGTGTTCCCTGAATGTATACTGCATGCCAGTGTCCTTGACCCGAATGGAAATAGTGATCTTTTTCAAATAATACTTCATCTATACTATACATGCATCACAATGTTGGTGTACTTATAGGTTCACTGAAAAAAAGCAATCAAAACTAAAAAGCAGGTATTTCCTGGTTGAGCAGACTGGTTGATGTTTGGCTACATGTTTATGTAAGCGTGTACTGTAGATGGCCTATTTTCGGTTATTAGTTATTTTAAAATTAAAGACTATTTGCAGTGGTCAAACTAGTGATAGAATACATATTCAATCTTCCAGAAAACCCTGACTATCTGAGATATTTAATAAAAGCAAAGGTCAAAGCCTCATGTTGCTATTTCTTCGAATGGTTGGCTGGTATGGCTACCAAAACATCATAATTGTACATATTGTGCTAATTGAAGGAAGCAACACAACGCGTGTGTGTGTGTGTGTGTGTGTGTGTGTGTGCGTGTGTGTGTGTGTGTGTGTGTGTGTGTGTGTGTGTGTGTGTGTGTGTGTGTGTGTGTGTGTGTGTGTGTGTGTGTGTGTGTGTGTGTGTGTGTGTGTGTGTGTGTGTGTGTGTGTGTGTGTGTGTGTGTGTGTGTGTGTGTGTGTGTGTGCGCGTGCGTGCGTGTGTGTGTGCGTGTGTGTGCGCGAGTGTGTGTGTGTGAGTGTGTGGATGGGGAATGGGACGGCTCCTTTCACGCTGTTTCACAAATCACAGATTAGGATTTGGCCTCACAAAATCTCTTAGTTGTGAGATTTTATTTAGCTTTAATCCATACAGTACACAGCACACAGACTACCCATGTACAGACATACAGATGTCTAGGGGGGGAAAAAAGCCCAGATTTATACAGACAGAAACGTGTAGAAAAATAACCCCAGCGTCCCTATCCTAATAGGCAAACATTCAGTGAAAATGAGAAAACTGTCGGCAACAATAGGAGCTCACGACAGCAAGCTGACACAACAAGCTCACAACACATTGGGTTGTGATGCGTTGTGAGCTTGTAGAGCGGCTATTTTCGGTGAAGATAATTGGGTGCAAAAAAAGGGACCCCCGGGGGGGACCCTGGTCAACAAAGTATATCATTGCTGTCAGCTGTCGGGCAGAAACCTCTTATCTCAATTTTTATATAATCGTAAATTAACGCCCTACTTCATCATACTACAGCGTCACACAAAAGCATCAAAAGTAGCAGATCTACAGTACAAGCTCGAAATGCGGCGCGGAGTTTTGGACATATGAGGTTTCCACCCGACGATATAGGGTTGAAGTGCATGATCTAAAATGTTTAAAAGTGCCATTTTGCCACTGTCTGACATATAGTAGTCGAATATTTGTATTTTATTTATAGCGATACCATTATTATATCATTGTGGTCGCATTAATATTCGTGCGCACCTCCGGATAATAATGATTCTTATTATTAAGGCTTGAGTGAAAGACATAATGAATATTTTCTGTGGTCCCCCCACCATGCGTCGATAAAAATGCCACCCAAATATTAAGTGTGCTTAATATTCCGTTTGACTTCCTAGAGGGAGTGCAGACCAAATGAAGAATATACACTGACAGACAGCCCTGGGAATTTGTGCTTAATTACTTTTGGGACGACGTGCCACGGCAAGTTTCCCGGCACACACCAGGAATCAATCAACCTTGTGTCAACAGTATTTTTCAAGCTAACGGGCTCGGGAGGCTGAAGCGAGTTGCGGGCGATATCTCTGCTGAGATATCCCACGTGAGCGCGGTGTGCCAGCAGAGAGGCTTTTTGAAGAGAGGCTGAATCCACACAGTAATGCTCAATTTCTGTCTGCCTCGCGCTGCACTGCGCTGCCACACACACACACACACACACACGCGCGCGCGCACACGCACACGCGCACACACACACACGCGCGCACACACGCACCACATCAAACGTAGAAGAACACACTGGAGCAGCTCAGACAATAAGCCTCTTTATTAAGGTGCTAAGTATACAAAGAGGATGTATACATCAGACACAACGTTTCCATGCTACTGCATCTTCCTCAGACTCATGAATGGCAATGAAGATGCAGCAGAACTGCAATCTTTGCACTTTGTCAGGCACGTGTGTGTGTGTGTGTGTGTGTGTGTGTGTGTGTGTGTGTGTGTGTGTGTGTGTGTGTGTGTGTGTGTGTGTGTGTGTGTGTGTGTGTGTGTGTGTGTGTGTGTGTGTGTGTGTGTGTGTGTGTGTGTGCATACAGCCAGGGAGAGGGAGTAAGAGGTGGTGGAAAAAGTACTCAGCTAAGTACAGTAGCAATACCACAATATAAACCTACTCTGTAACAAGTTAAAGGCCTGTGTTCAAAATGTTACTTGAGTTAAAGTACAAAAGTATTGACATCAAAATATACTTAAAGTACCAAAAGTAAGAGTACTAAAATAGTAGATCTACAAGCTCACAACGTGGTGCATCATGGCACGTTGTGAGCTTGTAGATCTGCTATTTTCAATTAGCCTATATATAAAATAGGGCTAACGTGGTTAATGTATGTTTTATAATATAATACTTTATATTTGCAAAGTAATTAGTAACTAACGTTTTCAAATAATTATAGTGTAGAGTAAAGGTACAGTATTTGCCTCTGAGATGTAGTGGAGTAGACGTAAAAGTATAGACAATTGGAAATACTCCAGTAAAGTAAAAGTACCTCAAAATTGTACTTAAGTACAGTACTTGAGTAAATGTACTTAGTTACTTTACACCACTGGGAGTAAGAGGTGATGACTCAGCACACAGCCCTGATGGGCTCCTGTGTTGAGGGTCAGAGAGCCTGATGTAATGTTGGCCATTCACACCACGTGACGGAAGCTTGTCAGGAAGGTCCGGTATCCATAATTTCCACATGGTTGGGTGCAGGCCTATGTGTGTCTCTGAGCTTTAAGTGTCACGCTTGGCAGGAACTGTTGCTGCAGAGCTCTTAGTCCACAAACAGCATTTATACACATCTGTTCCCCTCATCCAGCTAAGAGCGGGTTGTGTGAAGAGTCATGGCAATTGCATCATCTGTTTTGACGATATGCAAATGGCCATGGATTCAGCGAGGTAGCATGGAACAGTTGCAGTCTCTCACCAACGACCTCTCAAAGCGCGTTAGAGTTTAGGGCAACAGGACTCATTCAGACATGATACCTTCACTGAGTGCCGGGGTATCGGGCCGGCGCAATGTTAGACATCTTCCGGATGTCTAACAAATAGAATGGTAAACTACTATATAGTTTTAGGCTTGTTGGTGAAGGTGATGTTAGTCACAAATTGAAAAAAAAGGTGTTCAACTCGGCAGGGAGGTAGGCAGAAGGTTTCTAGTTATATTAGTATTTTTTTATGAAATGAAACATGCAAACAAGAACCTTTTTGTGTATATACACAGTATACACACGTGTGTGTGTGTGTGTGTGTGTGTGTGTGTGTGTCTGTCTGTCTGTCTGTCTGTCTGTCTGTCTGTCTGTCTGTCTGATTATGTATGTGTGTGTCTGTGTGTGCTGTTGACAGAGAGCATGAGAGAGAGATGTAGAGAGAGATGCAGTTTGATGTTACCGTGTCAGACAGTGCAGGTATAATTATTGGGACATGCCTCCTGATGGAGATTTGCACTCCACTGAGCACACCTGTCTAGTTCAGATTGCAATCAAAGTTTGTGACGGAAGAAGGAAGCAAGATGCCTCGGCTCAGAAAGGAGCAAACTTGCAATCTCGCCACTCCGACAAACAAGAAGAAAGCAATCCTTTGGCAACCACCCACATCTGAGAAATAAGCCCACAAGGGAAAGTTTCTTCCAGCAGCTAAGAATATGTGACAGTTTGCCAATTTGATGAGCCCTAACGCTGTGTTCACCTGCATGCGCCTGCACTAATTTCCCCCTCATCCCTGGCACTTGTCCTGTGAGGCGTCCTATTTGTCTTCATTACACAATATAATCAACTGATAGCGCACACATTGCATAGCGTAATTCAAGAGTAACGGAAAGAGAGTAACACATCATTATTAAAAGAATATAACACGCAGATGGACTTTTAATGGGTTGGCCATTATGGTAATATGTAGGGTTTCTCAAGGGTTTTGTCATGTCGTATGCAGGCTATATCAGTGGTTCCCAAACCAACATACAGTATATATAGTGTATACAGGGCATCTGCACATTTCTAAAGCTACAATGTCATGACTTTTAAGACCTTTTTAATACCAAATTGGCCAAATTGTCAAATATTACGTAAGAAAGAGGCAATTTTAACAACAATAAAAATCTGTGGAACCTAGTCAAACTAAATGCCTGTAAATGCCTACAATTCCAGGTGCTAGTCAGGGTTCAAATTATGATTATTTTGGGCAGTCGCGGCACTGAAGGTTTTTAAACCCTTGGGCTACATTTTGTGAGGTAATTAGGAGGCCACTGCATTGTGCGTGCATACGTGCGTGAGCGAGAGAGAGAGCATGGGTCTGACAGTAACTCACAGTGTCCTGTAGGCTATACAGCCCCTGGGCTCACAGCCAACTATTTTAATGCTTCAGGGAAGATGAATCACCGTCAGGTCAGTATGTAGATAAAACTTTAGCATTGTGTCTTTTTCAATGAAGTTACACTTTGGCTTTACTGACAGTGATTAATCTTTTAGTAAAGCCAGCCTCTATTCATGGCTTCATCATTGCAAAATAAGCACAAAACACAAATAGTCCAAATATCCCTAAGATTCTGAAGTAATGGTTTCCAACCTTTCATGGATCAGGGCCCAAACTTGAAAATCTCAAAAGGACTCTGAACACTACAAAAGTAAACATAAAGTAGTTATAGGCTATGTGCAATAATGAATACATTTTAGTGTCCCATTCTGACATGTTTATCAAACTGGCACGTCATTCACCCTCACCCACAGTGGATCAATGGATAGTTATGTCTTTAATGAGACATTTGTGGTCTCTCCTGTTGGCACACAATAGAAGGAATGTCAACGTCAATGTGTGTGCATCCGATCTGCATCAGATGGAACAACGTTTCATCTGACAGCCTGTTCCTCTCCTTTGACTTAATGTGCTTCATGTTTGAGAAGTTGCTCTCACAGATGTATGTGCTTCCAAACATGCTGGCCATTGAGAGAGCAAAATCCCTGAGGAGTGGGAAGCGGGGCTCGGGTAGCAATTTCCAAAACGAAATTCCCTTCTTATTTTTCTTTGGATTCAGTATAGTAGTGTTACTACTTCGCCGTCTGACAATGGTTTGTTACTTTTAGCAAGAGCAAGTGAAACGGCATAAGATGCCTTGAGACAGGACTCCTGTATAGTTGTGGCTTTGGTAAAAAAAAGCTCTGTTGGCCTTTTATTTTTGATTTCAGGCAAGCGACAAATAGAAGATCTGGAAGCTCCAGTGTACTTCTCATATTTGTCTTCGTGGCCGACACCGGTGTTATAATGCCGACTTAAATTGAAATCCTTCATGGACGATTGCGTCTGTAGGCTCACTAAACACATTGGTTTGCCTTTGAATTCTGTAAAAAGATAATCCATTTCCCATCTTGCCTGAAATGTACGATTCTCTTGATCAATCTTTCTTTTAGCGCACATGATGTTTCCTCTTTCTTTTCTTTTCCCTCCTTCACTGTTGAAGCCCAGACTGCCAGTGCCAGGATGCGATCATGACGTCATGTAGCCTAAAGGAGCTCTTACCAGTGGTGAGAGCGCGCTCTACTGGTGGACTGTTGAAATTAAAATGGATCATGCATGCCTTTAACGCGGCAGCTGAATGGCTGCCTTGATGAGTGAGACACACACAAATAGATGCTACTCTATTTGTTTAATAAATTACTGGACTTGGCCTGCTTCTTCTTATGAGTCCTCCAGGGAGTCCCGAGCAACGTTGCTTAACACATTGAACGCCAGAGGTTAATCTCATAATGTACCTACCAGTGCCAAGCTCTTTGTGTTGTTTTTTTGTTTTTTTCATGTCGTCATAGCCCCCGCTAAATCCGTTTAAAATCCGCGTTCATTTGGTTCGACACAAACACGGGATCCGTGAAAAACAAAAACAAAAAACTGCGAGCCGATCCGTGCCTCCATTTTGAAGTTACATGCGAGAACGTTAGACAGGACGATGCGGTGAGGAAAACCACAAGGGAGATAAATCGATTCTAAGCTGATGCCTAGTACGGAGCCCTCCAGTGGCCATTGAGGGGGATTTTTTTTTTTTAAGATTTATGCGTGGGATCGCTTTAGTTATGCATGGGAACGCTTTAGTAATGCATGGCAACGCATTACCTTATTCATTCGAACGCATTACTTTATTCGAGGTAACAAGTTAGCTAATTCATTGCCTCAAATAAACTTAAGCGAGGCCTCGCTTTAGTAAAGCGAGGGAACGAATTAGTAATTTACTTGCACTTAAGTACAGTACTTGAATAAACTAGAAGCTCGCCCCCGCTACGCGGGGGCTCGCGTCTAGCCCGCGGCCACGCCCACGTAGCGCCCGCGGCCACTTGGCAGCTCATATAAGTGGCGTAGCGTCATGAGGGCCAGTGGGGCCGTGGCTCGGTCAGTGAAGACCCTGTAGTGCGGATGATATGTGGCATAGAGGGGCAGATTGTAAATCCCCAGAGGAAACATCCGTGGGCTACCATTGGTTCAGCGATGTGTGCGGTCGCCCTGCGGCCCCTCCTCCTCCACCAATGTGCAGTATTGAGAGCCCTGACGTCACAACAATTGGAGCGATGGGCACTGCACTCTGGTTGGTTAGGGTAGACCTAGGGCCCAGGTAGAACCCAGGTAAAGCCTGCATGGGCAAACCCAGTTAGGACCCGCCTTGGTCCCACATAAACATGGCTAGTTGGGGCCCACCTAAGGGCCAGGTAGAAGCTACTTATAGCCTGCATGGGCATCGCAGTTGGGACTGAAGTGGATGCCGCTGACATGGGGTCCATATGGTTTAGCCCACCTTGAAACCATATGGGAACTACGCTGGCATGCAGGCTGGAATGCAAACGCTGCATCATACCTGTAGTGTGTAGTTTGATGTTGTGTGTGTAGCAGATTTACCTGCAGTGTGTAGATCAATGTCCATATGAAAGTCAATGCCCAGCAGTGTTGTTTTTTTCTCCAGCAGAGTTTCTAGTGTCTCTGTCTGTCTCTGGAAGAGGTTGCACATGAACTCTGCAGCCGCACTGAGGCGCTCCAACACAAACACTCTGACATTAAGCTGCTTCACACAACAAACATCAGCACCACGCTGCTGTTTGTCCAAAAGACACAATATCTCCTCTCCCACCGACGTCATGTGTTCATTTATCGACAGCCGTACAGACTCCTTTTGACACATTTTACCTCGTTTATCCAGCTCTCACTGACTCTCCACATCGGGCTGGTATAGCGCCACCATAAGGCTGATTAGAGAAATCTCAAGTGGAATTTCTTCCTCGGCATAGTGGGAATGTGGGTGCAAAGTTGCACGGAAAGTGCATGCTGTGTTCATAATGTGAGGCATTTTGGTCCAAACGGAGCAGTCCTGCAGACTTTGGAAGCCATTTTAGCCAATCAGGATGGAATATGAATAATCTGAAAGGGTGTTTTTTTTTAATGACTGTGGAGATACTGTGTACCGATTTGCGTGATGTTTGGGCAAAATATGTAGGAGTACTGTGAGAAAATGTGATTAGCAAAAAGCGGCCTCCTGGTGGCACTGTAACAGGGCCATGTGAAAGAAATAGGGCAGAGGTTCTGAATTGGCATCCAGTGTGTGTGCACAGTTTCGCTGCGATCAAGTCAACGATGTGAGAGATTAGCTATCACAGACGGACGGACAGGTCTTGCGCCATGCCTTTCGGCCTGGCGGAGACAATAAAAAAACGAAAGTAAAGGAAATGACCATTTCTGCAACAAAAGTAGTCAACAAACGATACTATAAAAACATTGGCCACATTGTCAAATAATCTAAGAAAGAGGCAATCATGTAGAAAATAGCCGATCTACAAGCGTACAAAGCCTCTCAACGTGAGGCGTTTCGAGCTTGTAGATCTGCTATTTTCACAATATTTACTGGTGGAATGGAGTCAAACAAAATGGGGGGTGCCCAGATCAATTACGTTTATTTGTGGGGGGGGGCGGCCTGAAAGGGTTGATAAGCACTGCTCTAATTGGAGCGAAATTATCTGAAATTACTACATGATCATAATGCAGCCTAAACGTGCGTTGCACGGGGCGGTCCTGCCATTACGTTAGTTACTGTAGTTGCTGTGGAGCTACATAGTTCTCCAGAAGACACACACAAACATACACCATCTACAATGGACTAACTGAGCAGCAATATTGACATTCACCACACGAACGTGCATTGTTGACAAAGTGATTGCACAGCCGCTGCAGGCATGACAACCACGTTAGCGTTAGCGACATGGCAGCTATCACAGCTCCCTGTCCGTCGTCGCTGCGACTGACTGTGTGATGGCTACAGCAAGCTCTCTGCGATGCCATTGTCTGGGAACTGCTCTTAGCGTGACACGACCAATGAGAGTGAGCGCTGTAGTTGTTGCTAAGATACGGTGGCGTCTCTGCCCCATAGCTTGTAGATCTCTCACGCATGATTGGCGTAGGCTGCGTTGCCAGGTCTGACTGTTTGTATAAGCGATTTTGGGCTTATTTGGGTGCACTTTTGGGCTCGTTTCCATAGACCACGGCAGTGCTTATTTCTTTCCCGTGACCGATGTGGCATAAAAAGGTGCAAAACGAACCATCCGGAAGTACATTGCGAGATGAAATATATAGCACTTTTTGATTATTAGAGAAGGACACACATGTGAAGGTGGAAAATGAAATGTAGGAGGTTATATAGTTTTTCATGAGCGATTTTTGTAGCAAGTTGTGAGAGAATTGGGCTACTCCTGTGGGCGGGGGGCTGATTAGAACCATTGGGGTTTGAAAGGAGACGCTCTCTGTTTGAGTAGTAGAGATGTACTCAGGCCATGTTTAGAGACATTTTGACTTGGATTATGCAACGTAATAGCCTATGTGCATTCATCATATTCTTTATTATGGTGGAGAAATGTATGCTATTCAAGGATTATTATTATTATAATAATAATATTATCATTATTCGTTGTGCACTGGTCCAATACAATACAAACTAATGCGCTGGTGCGCATATCTACACACACCCACAGCCTGGCACTGCAACATTAGGCCTATATCTTCTAATTCTCCAGGAATGTCTGTGATTATAATGTTCCTATTATCAGCAGATGTGAGAGTGTCAATTCCTTGTGTCAATTGTGTTTATATAAGATGATAGTCTATTCAAAGAAGACGATTTGTGCCGCGCAATGCCATTTGCTCCAAATGACGCACTTTACTTTTATTCATGGATTACACAGGAAATAATGAACTGATTACAATAATATAAAATTCTCTCAAATCATTAACAGGTAGGTGATACATATGCCCATCAAATATGGTTTTCTTGAAAGGCAATCCAAGGTTATAGCTTGGAAACCAACATTCGGGGAATATCTGACGGCTTGGAGCGCCTTAGTGCGGCTGCAGAGTTCACCTTGGGATTTGTCATTACAATTTTACTGTAGGCTAATCCACCAAAGTGTGACTGTTAATTCCTCGTGTCAATACATTGTGTTTTTATCACCGGTGCCAGTATTATTATTATTATTGTTAATATTATTATTATATACCTTAGCCTCTATTGCAATAATAGACCTTATTATTATTATTATTAGTGGAGTATTTCCATTTTCTATACTTTTACTTATTCCACTACATCTCAGAGGAAAATATTGTACTTTTAATCTGCAACAAATATTTGAAAACGTTAGTTTAACTAACGTTTTCAAATATTTGTTGCAGATTAAAAGCAAAGAGGCTAAGGCTTTCAAGAAAACCATATTTGATGGGCATATGTATCACCTACCTGTTAATTATTTGAGAGAATTTTATATTATTGTAATCAGTTCATTATTTCCTGTGTAATCCATGAATAAAAGTAAAGTGCGTCATTTGGAGCAAATGGCATTGCGCGGCACAAATCGTCTTCTTTGAATAGACTATCATCTTATATAAACACAATTGACACAAGGAATTGACACTCTCACATCTGCTGATAATAGGAACATTATAATCACAGACATTCCTGGAGAATTAGAAGATATAGGCCTAATGTTGCAGTGCCAGGCTGTGGGTGTGTGTAGATATGCGCACCAGCGCATTAGTTTGTATTGTATTGGACCAGTGCACAACGAATAATGATAATATTATTATTATAATAATAATAATCCTTGAATAGCATACATTTCTCCACCATAATAAAGAATATGATGAATGCACATAGGCTATTACGTTGCATAATCCAAGTCAAAATGTCTCTAAACATGGCCTGAGTACATTTATTCAAGTACTGTACTTAAGTGCAAGTAAATTACTAATTCGTTCCCTCGCTTTACTAAAGCGAGGCCTCGCTTAAGTTTATTTGAGGCAATGAATTAGCTAACTTGTTACCTCGAATAAAGTAATGCGTTCGAATGAATAAGGTAATGCGTTGCCATGCATTACTAAAGCGTTCCCATGCATAACTAAAGCGATCCCACGCATAAATCTTAAAAAAAAAAAATCCCCCTCAATGGCCACTGGAGGGCTCCGTAGCCTAGACAGGAAACGGATGCGAGCGAAAAAACCGGAACCAGTATTATTTCGTTTCCGGTCGGCCCCGGAACCGGAAATGGGTCGTAAAAAATTCCGGAAAGTGCACTTTTTCGATTTAACATGGGAAATGCGAGTCGCGTAGGTCTACGCGACTGGCACACTGCGGCTTTAAATCGGTTGGCGTAGATCTACGCGTCTGGCGTTCAATGTGTTAATATAGCATCACTATCATTTTAACCTTTTCATCCATTTATACGTTGGCTCAAAAATAGCAGATCTACAAGCTCACAGCTGTTACATCTGCTATTTTTGCATTAAAAATATATAAATATCGAAAATGTTTGGAACATTTTGAATAATTTAGATATAAATCTTCTCTTCTGGGGGTCCCTGGCACAAAACCTGTTCAGATAGGGGTCTGCGACCAAATATATATCAATTTGGGGGTCCTTGGCAGTTGGCAAAAAAAGTTTGAAAAACACTTACCTATGCACTGCATGAATCTATGGGAGATGCATTTCCCCATGCAGTCAACATAAATGTTGCATGTGCATATGAGCATATGTGCATATGTGGTCGCATAAATAATTCCTACTGGAAACCAAATTAGTCAAAGCCTAGCTAGCTGCTATATCAGAAATGGACATTTGGAAATATATTATATTCTATTCAACTCTCTATGAACTTGGCAAAATTCATTCAGTGAAAACACGAGAGACCTTCAGTGCCTGCGTTTGCTGAATTGGCAAAACAACCGAGATGTTATTGCCTCTCTGCCTACAGAAGGTTAAATCATCATGGCCGACAGTACAGTTTGTCATTTGCTCGAAAGCATTACACAAATAAGTGACCAGATGATCATGCAACGGTGTTGGCGGTGTATGTGTCCGCTAGTGTCCATAACAGTAGGTGCAGAGGTAGCATTTCTGAACGAACGAGGGGTGAAAGGCTGCTTACACCAGCTAAAAACCGGGAGACGGACGAGCACATTGCTAGGAGAGATTTAAGAGTCTTCTGCCAGGCAGAGAGACATTTGTATCAACCAACAAATGGATGAACATGTTTGCGTGCTGGCTTTATTCAGTAGAATGCCTGGACAATTTGGTTGGGAATGGCATAAGTTCGGTTCCCCATTTTTATTTCACTTAAAACAATTGCCATTGAGTAGTACTGGCTTTACTACTAATAATTACTACCTTGTGATTGTGTAGATTAATTTTGCTAGCTGTAACTTATCTACTTTTCCTCTACCCAATGGCTTTGATAACAGCTATAACCCTTGTTCAACATGCCGTGCAACGATGCAAAACAAATACCCTGCAGCTAGCCCTATCCATCGCATTGATATCGACATATCCCTAGACATAGATTTGAATTGCCATTGCATTTTTTTTGTGTGTTTCATAAAAAAACCTCATAGAGTTGTAGTTTCTTAGTTACAGGTTCACTCTAGTTGCTACAGGATATGCTTATCAAGCTTCACAACCATGTTGTCTCTGTCGGGTGGAAACCTCATATGTCCAAAACTGTTACTTTTCAGGATTCAAATAAAAAAATAGCAAAAGTAGCAGATCTACAAGCTCAAAGCTTTCGAGATTGCAGATCTTCTACGTTTGGTGTTTTTGTGTGACACTGTTATATGATCAGGTAGGACGTTAATTTACGAAAAAACACGTAAAGTTACAATATGGAGATAAGAGGTTTCTACCCGACAGCAACAATGTGTTATTGTTTTGACATTTTGTCTGTATTCTATTTGTTTAGGTGTGAGGGTCGTGCGTGAGCGAGAGAGCATGGGTCTGACAGTAACTCACAGTGTCCTGTAGGCTATACGGCCTCCGGGGCTCACAGCCAACTATTTTAATGCTTCAGGGAAGATTAATCAGTCAGGTCAGCAGAGATTTGTGTATGTAGATAAAACTTAGTATTGTGTCTTTTTCAATGAAGTTACACTTAATTGGCTTTACTGACAGTGATTCATCTTTTATGAAGCGAGCTTCTCTATTCGTGCATGGCTTCATCATGCAAAATAAGCCCAACACACAAAAGTCCAAATATCCCTACGATCAGTGCTTAGTTTGTAAACTATTAGGTGCTGGAGCTCAAGATTCCAACTAAAAGTCATGCCCCCCCACCCCTTTTTCCTCTCTCTCCTTCTCTCTCTCTCTCTCTCTTTTGGAGTCCAAAAGGATATTTCCACGTCCTCTCATCAAGTTTTAAACATTGACAACTACTTTGACATGAGGGGGAGGCGGGTTCTTTGCGTTATTTGCGGAGTCCTCTACAACGTAATGAGCGTAGAAGTCAGGTCACCCAGCTTGAGGTCCTTTTCCTTTGCAAAAAGTTAGAGGTTTCTACCCGACAGCGACAATGCGTTATTGTTTTGACATTTAGGTGTGAGGGGCCTGCATGGGAGAAGACGAGACACACTGTTCAGGAAGTGGTGCAGTTTAGTGGGCGAGCTCGGATCCTTTTTCTTCCCTCTGCAGTTTTCAGTATACTGACAGCAGCAACAGCCTCCAAGAAAACCAGGGCACTGAGGGCAGAGCATAATAATAAAGCACTTGGGGAGCAGCACGGACATGCCTAACCCATTCAATCCGGGAACGCGTCTGTCTCATTTTAGATGTATTTGGCTATTCAAAAATAGCAGATATACAAGCTCATAGCGCGGCACCGAGTGCCGCGCTATGAGCTTGTAGATCTGCTATTTTTGAAAATTGTGAAAATGTGTGCACATTTTTTTATATATATATTTTTAAAGCGAACATTTGTAACTCAAATCTTTGCTTCTGGGGGGTCCCTGGAACAATGTATTTTACAAATGTTTGCTAATATATATTTAAAGATTAAATATAAAGAGCACACATTTTCACGATTTTTCAAAAAATAGCAGATCTGCAAGCTCATAGCACTTGGTGAGCTTGTATATCTGCTAATTTAAAATGACAGAGACGTGTTCCCGGATTGAATGGGCTAACGGTGATGAAAAGCCCTGACCACTGCAACACTTGGGGAGAGCACGGACAGGCCTAAAGGTGATGGAAAGCCCTGACCACTGCAGTATCAGACTGGCAGCGAAGAAGCTCTGATGCCATCCATGGACTGCTGCCCACTTATCTATCGGGTTACATGTCACGTAAACAGTGTGACTATTATATATGGTCCCAGGGCTTCATTACTCTCTCTATATAGGACCTCAATGGAAACACGTCCACTGGACTTTTTTGTGCGATCCTTTTAGACTAAGTGTATGACTGTACTCGTGTCTGTTTGCATTTATGTTTTATAAAATATTCAATCAATCAATCAATTCTGTCCCCTCCGTCTGTACACAACTTGGTGAAAAAAACATGCCGCCTCAGGAACACTGAGCTGTCCAGCTTGATTCCTCTTAAAGTTGCAGTTCACATGTCCAGACTTGGTCAGAAATATAAATGTTTGATCAATATGGTCCATGTCAATTATTTTTCTCACCAAAAAATAATCCATAAAGGGAGTTTTATAGAACCACCAACTTGGCTCTGTCTTTGCCCTCATTTAGAATTCCAGGAACCATTAATTATGCCAGTATCTAGAAAAATAACAGCATGTGCTGGTAGAATGCTGTCATATGTTTTTACATTGGCCACTACACATACAAGCCCACAATGCGTCGCGGATGCGATGCGTTTGATTGGCGTGTTCCAGATGACACTAAGTAAGTACCTGCTTTCACAGAGAGGGCGGTCTTAAGGCCAGTTTTGGGGGTAAGCATCCATATGAATGCTTCAGAAATCAGAAAAGCAGAGTGGACACCTGGATTTTCATAGATAAGCTTCAAAAACATGTTTCTCAAAACCCATCATTTTAACCACTTAAACCCTCTATTCTTAGTAAAAGGACCTGAGTTGGACTGCTTTTTTATTGTCTCTTTATTGAACGTACTGTCTGTAACTTTGTTGATGTTGCAGCTGCTGTCCAAACCAAGTCTTTGTTGAGAATGAGACCTCAGGGTTTCAATTAAGATAAAATAAAATTATGCTGCAAAGACACGTTTGCGTGGCTATCAAAGACCGTAACCAAATCAACCCTATAGTGTCCCTCTACTGGGCATGTCAAAATAGGTGAACATTCGGCCAAAATAGCAGATAAGCTACGTGCGACGCGTGGCTTATTTTAGGCAAAAAGATTTGGTGTAGAGGGGGGAAAGGAGGTGACCATAGACCCCTGGGGGACCCTGGTGAACGAAGTACATAGTGTATTCAACCTTTATTTAAGCAGGCATACAATTAAGAACACATCATTGCTGTCGAGCAATTTTATTAATGACCTGCATGCAAGAGTGTCGTGCAACAGACAGACATGATGTTTTTTTTGTTTTTTTTTGTAAAAAAGAATAACCATAGGCCTCTTGAGGGACAGTTTGGGGAGCAGAGGCTAGATAAAAAAATAAATAAAAAAGAGCTCAAGACTGTCATTTAGTGTAAAAGTGTGTCTGGGTGCTCTTTTATATTCAGCAGTGTTTTCTGCCTCTGCTTGGGAAAAAAACATTGCACTAGGCCCTGCAGGAGAGGAGGACACTGTACAAAATAAATTGGTTGACATGTAACCACTCCAGAGAGGTTGCCAGGGGCTAAACGGCACACCGTCACTTCACTCAGGAACCAAGCATCTGTTCTCGGAAAATAGTGATTGCGTCGTCAGCGCTGGGGCGTGGGAGTGGGAATTCAAGGGCATGGATCTTATAAGTGAACCGTGTGCCTACACATGACCTTGAGTCATACTGTACTTACAGTACAAAGCATACTGTATCCCAGAGAGGCTCTATGCGTCTACAGAGATACTCTATGCGTCTACTACAGTATGCTAGAGTTGGCAAGGAATATCACTTCAAACGACAAACAAACTGCTGCCTATAGGGAGGAGATATGGCGTTCCATAATGAATTAAGGTCAGACAAAAAAGTCCTTTGTCCATCAGTCCGTACAAGCTCACAACGCAATGTGTTGTGAGATTGTAGATCGGCTATTTTTTGATACTTTTGAAAGAAAGTGAAAGTGGTTAAGTGTGTCTGTGGGTTTTATAAATATTGAAGCAAATTACACGATTGTGACTAAATCAAAATGACAGTGTATCCATTGGAATTCACTGTTACATTTCCTGAAATGTAACAGTTTTGGACTAACAAGGTTTCGACACAACAGCAACAATCATTAGAAATAGTTTATTAATTATGCTAACCCAGTCAGTCCAAGAAGGGCGGATGGCTAGATCAGCATTTAAGTGTGCTGGTTTTAGTTTTCATGATGTGACTCTGCATGTGTCATGTCGTCGCTGTCGAGCAGAAACCTCTTACTGTATCTCCATATTTTCACTTTTCGTGTTTTTCCGCTCTACTTGATCATACTATAGCGTCACACAAAAGCACCAAAAGTAGCAGATATACGAGCTCTTTGCGACGGGTTTTGAGCTTGCCTTGTACTGTAGATCTGCTATTTTTTCTATTTTTGATTCCTGCATGGAAAGGAACAGTTTGGAACAGGTTTCCCCCCGACAGAGACGATATAATAGGGCCTTAATTAGTCTGTGTGTCTGTCTGTATTCCCGGAGATAATCTCGCTGCCATGAAAGCCACAGAACGACTGATTTATGGTCTTAATCTTAGTTGTATATCTCTCTACAGTACACTTACCTGTATCTGCCCATGTGTTTCATGCTTATACTGCGGTGCTGTGATGACACCTACGTGTCCCCGCGGTGATCAATAAAAGTCTGTCCAAATGTCAGGGAGAGATGGATGCCTGTCACACTCTCTCTCATCCTATATACACGATGGAAAACATCTGACAGGAATTTCAGACAAAAATGTAAAAATGTCTTTGATGGGAGCGCCTGAAGGATGAAACTATTTCATCTTTTTGACAGGGAAGAGGTGAAGTCTGTTTTAACCAAACATTCATGCTGTGACAACTGCGACGGAACGTGTGACTGTGAGGCTGGATGCAGCGGAAATGCCGCTGCAAAAAAAAGAAAAGAAAGGTTGCTCCAAAAAAAAAAGAATGTAATAGCGGAGGAGAGATCAAAACTGTGTGTGCGATTGGAGGAAATATCAGAAGATATGGCATCAGAGTCACGTTGCACCGCTGACCAAGATGGTTGCCCTTAAAGGCTGATCTGCCGAGGAAGATAGGCTGGCAATACATTAACTCATGAAAGAACTGGGTTTAGTGGACATTTGGAGATTAGATACAATTTGTACATTTTATTTACGGTCATAAGCATACATTCCACTCAAGAATAGATTATTTTTAAAGTACGATTGATTCTATTGTTGAATGCAAAATTGGTGTTATTGTTCTCACAGACTGCAACAATGGAATTGTGTATAGCAGCAGTAACCGATTATCACAATACATTAATTACTTTTAATTAATTAAGGTACAAGTACTCTTATTTCAAGACCCTGTATTTGACCAGTTATAGAGCACCGAAGTCTAACGTAATTTACACATCCTACCCGGGTCACGTTTTTTTTTCCCTTCGGTACTCTATTGTCTCAGGCCATTAAGAGGGGTTTAAAAATATATTATAGTCATATCCACAGATACAATACAGTCTGGGAGGCATGTAAAGCATTTATAAAGGGTAAAATTATTGTGTATTCTAATCAAAAGAAAAGTAGAGGAAAGAAAAAATCTCAGCTAAACGAAAAAGAAAACAATTGTCAAATAGTTAGTGACTTATTACTTGTGCACTAAAGTGTGCACTTTGACATTTTGACTTAAATGAGATGTATCACAAAAGGGCTGTTTGAATTATTTTTAATGGGGAAAGATCAGGCACAAACTGTTAGTCAGACAGCTCAAACAAAAAGAGGCCAGCTAATAATTCCTGCTATTAAAAAGGAAAAGGAAGATGTAGACACTAACACTTTAAAGGATATCAATTGGGTGTTTCAGCATTTGTATTCAAAACGTTATACTACCGAGAGAAATTCAGACCCAGACACACTGACATTTTTTTTTTAATCTAAAAACTCAAACTTCAGATCAAGTTGGGTAGTTAGACGCCCCATTTAAGAATCAAGTTAGAGGAGCTATCTAATGCATGCAATGATGCAACCTGGAAAACTTCCAGGATTAGATTGCTTCCCAATTAAGCATTTCATGGCTGGATGGATGGATGGACAGACGGACGGACGGACGGACGGACGGACGGACGGATGGACGGATGGACGGATAGACGACAGGCAGACAGACAGAATATGCTGGCACCAATACAACTGTCTATTCAGAGGCAATTTTACAAGGGCAGCTACCTAAATGTGACGCAAGAGTGAAGTCTTGACTAGCCGACACCAACTCGGGACTAAAATAGGTATAACGAGGCTTTAATATCATTTATCCTCAAAAAGGATAAGAATACATTATATCCAGATAGTTTCCGGCCTGTCAGAATAGTCGATGTGGAAAAGCTTACTAAAGTCCTTGAAATATGTCTTGAGAATATCTTCCCAGATATTATTGAACACCAGACAGGATTTCATCACGTATGCTGACGACGTGACAGTGATGGGCCTGATCATCAGTGACAGCGAGACGACCTGTAGCGACAAAGTCAGATGGCTGACACAGCGGTGTGTCATAAGAACAAAGCTTGCCCTCAATGTCAAGACCAGTGGTTCTCAAACGTTTTCGTATCAAGGACCCCCAACTTGACACTTATTAGCCCACGGACCCCCATGAAAGGATATGCCAGGAAGGGACCCCCATAAGAGAAGATATTTACGGCTCTAGCAGTGATTCTCAACCATTTTAATTTCAAGGACCCCCAGTTTGACATGCATTAGGCTACGGACCTCCATTTAATGGTATTTCTATCTCTGTATCACTCAATATGAATCTCTAATTCATATTGTAAAATCAATGTTAATTTCACTCTGAGAGTGTACAAATGGAACCAAATGGACCCTAACGGGTCCATTTGGTTCCATTTGTACACACTCTGAGTTACTGACCCATAAGGGTCCATTTGGTTACTAACTATCCATCATTTAGCTGGGGACCCCCTGGAACTCTCTCAAGGGCCCCTGGGGGTCCCCAGACCCCACTTTGAGAACCAATGGTCAAGACGACCAAGGAGGTGATTGTCAATTACAGGATGCAGAGAAGATAGCATGGTAAATGGTGCATTTATATAGCGCCTTTATCCAAGGTGCTTTACAATGTGCATTACATTCACGCATTCACACACACATTCACGCACCGACGGCGGAGGAATCCATGCAAGGCACCAACCTGCTCATTCAGCATGCTGACAGATTGTGGATAAAATGTACATTGGCTTTATCATAATTTCCCCCTTTCATCCCCAGACAAGCATGCGACACAAACAGCATTAGTCCCGGTGAGATTTGAGTAAGTTTGCCAGGTGTGTCCACTCACTGCATTCGCAAATGGAGAGTGGGGAGATGTTTCCATTTAATTTGGCCTTCTCACAGTACTGTAGGCCTACTCTGTACGAAATGAAAATGAAAATGTCAATGCGGGGCGGGTGCAGGTAGTATGTAGCCTGGCATTGCCAGACTGATCACGTGGGATCACTCACAAGTTCGTCCGTGGAACAGTTGCTTCATCTTACTGTACTGTGTATGGATGGACTGTCAATGGATGAACCTAGTAGCAGCCTTCTCCTTAGATGTGAAGCATTTCACCGGGGAGATCGTTTTTTTATTTCATATCTTGGCTTTTGGTTGTATGTCGGGATTTATCAACTGCGTTAAAATGATCCATACAGAGCCGAGAACATCAGTTGTCACCAATGGACCAAAATATTTCCCCCCTTTTCATCTTTCAAGAGGAACAAAGCAAGGAGATCCACTCTCGCCTTTATTGCTCGCATTATTTATAGAAGCTCTTGCAATAGCAGTAAAGGTGGAAGGGGGAATCAAAAGGAGTAAAGCCAGGATGCAGAGAACATTGATTATTTTTAGTATGCAGATGACATTCTTTGGCTATCCTCAGACCCTGGACACATTGAAAAAGTGCTCTCTGATATATGGCTATAAAATGTATTGGCAGTCTGAGGTTATGCTGCAGCAGTTCTGATTTAAATGCACACCATCACGGAAGAAGTGTCTTGGGAAAAGACTGAGTGCTGACATGAATAAAATAATACAACTTAATATGACCCTGCTGCTTCATAAAATAAAGAATAATCCAGACAAGTGGAAATATTACTCCTTCGGAGAAAATTTACATTTTCACAAATTAACATTTCCATGTACTTTTACATTTTAAAAGGCAACTGATATTGCGTCTAAAGATCTGAAGTTTCCCCTTATCTGTGGCTCTACTTTTAGACTAATTTGAGGAAGATGGATGGAAACATAGTAACAATAGATGGTCCGCTAGGGCAGTGGCTCTCGAACCTTTTCATGTCAGGGACCCCCAAATTGACACTTATTAGCCCCCGGACCCCCATTTGAAAAGATATGCTAGGGACCCCCATAAGAGAAGATTTCTCTCAGAGTTATAGAACCATAAGGGTCCATTTGGTTACTAACTATCCATCATTTAGCTGGGGACATCAAGGACCCCTGGGGGTCCCTGGACCCCACTTTGAGAACCAATGCACTAGGGATGTCCGAGGTATACATACTTATACATAAGATCATTCACAGGCAGGGCAGGAATTTCACGGCGGCCACGGCGGCCATGGCCATCGTTGCCCCTCTCATTGGCCGTGTGCCCCTCAAATAATGACATGCCTTCACGGCCACAGTGGCCGTGGTGCCCTAGCTCTGGTTCAGAGCGTTAGTGAGTTCCCTCTAACGCTCTGGAAGACCCCTCGCTCTGGCCATGTACAAGGAATTCCACCTCGCCGCCAGCGCTCAACTATAGTGAAAATAAACTAAACCATTTCGCTACTCACCGAAGCAAAGGCTGTTTTGGGTTGTTGAATGTCTATTCTCCAACTGCGCACGCCTAAACGCACCCCACCTACTCTGTAAAATACACTTTTTGGGCAGAAAATAAAATATGTCAGCGAGACGGACATTATTTGTATTTACTCCACAGCGCCCAGCAACGATTTCACAGTTTTTCCTCTGCGCGATTTTCCTGTCAATACGTTTTTTTTAGACACCAGTCTCTTTGGTTGAGCTGCGCAGCTACAACATGCACAGTGGTAGGTAGGTTTGATTTTGAGCCTCCTATAGAACCTTCGGAATCCCGCAACACCGTGTTATAGACACAAAAGCATTACCGGGCCAAACAGGAGATAAATCTAACGCAGCCTGAACTAATCAATGGTAGGTTTGATATCTAGCCTGAGAGAGAGAGAGAGAGGATTCCGTAGTCCTACAGACTGATGTGCCCCGATGTTTTTTTCAACAGCAAAATATAGATGAATACATCTAATAAAATACAGCGAAATCCCCAAATTATGAGTCTTAATATAAAGCAAGTAATGTCTACAATGTTCTAATTGGGAGGTTTATTTCAGCAGCTAGAAAGTGACAGTTTTAGTCCGTTGTTTGGTGCGCAACACAGCCCTCGTTAAGTGAATTGCTTTCACCTGCTGCTGCAGTGTGCAGAGTGTGCGCAACAGGGCATATCTCCGCCAAGCCAGGGTGACATGAAATTCATATGCAGGCATATAGTAGCCAATTAGAATGAAATCTGCAAAAACGGACTCATATACTGATACAGAACCATATATTGGCTATAGGCTATATTATGGCTGTCGGGTGGAAATCTTGTATGTTCCTTTTTTATTATTATTTAAAAACAATTTAAAATCGTGAAAATAGCCAATCTACAAGCTGTAATTATTAATAATTAAGAAATACTATATTTTAAAGAGTGAAAAATCAACCAAAGTCATTATTAGTGCAAGTTCAATCACATTTCATTTGAATGAAAATAACTTGTGGGGAAAATACATAAAATCTCTAATCCAGGTCTTCAACAGGGGGTCCGCGACCCCTAGGGGGTCCACGAAGGTACTGCAGGGGGTCCGCGAAGGTACTGCAGGGGGTCCGCGAAATTGCTGTTTGATTAAAAAATATTTTTGTTTTTAAAAACTTTAAAAACGTTTTTCTTTTTTTTTCAAAAATGTAAATTTGTCTTTAAACATAACATGACACATTTGAATAGCTTAGTAATGAATGCACAATAACATGGCATGTTTATACATATTTTGTAGAGAAAGATCAGTGGTGTCAGTTCAGCAAAAGCTAAGGTAGGCCTATGGCAAGGTTAGGGTTGCCAACTCCCAGAGATTAAAATAAGGGACATCTATCCTTTTTTTAGGGGGTCAACCCCCCCAAAACCCCTGAAATGCATAGCAACTATATATGCATTATACCTATAACACAATGCAAACACAATGGTCTTACACCTGCATTAGGCTACTATTCATGATTTTTTCCCCCTCTTTTCTTTTCTGGAGCCAAGGTATGGCACTTGCCATGCCTTGCCATACCCAATTGACGCCCCTGAGAAAGGTCCTTTTGCACACCTACTGGGTCAACCTGTGCGTAGGAGCAGGCAATTTTTTCATGTTTATTTATATAAAACACAATTTTATACATAAATATATGATATATATAGTAGCCTACCCCCTACCCTACAAGGTAGGGGGTCCCTGCTCCATCACCCCATCAGTTTGGGGGTCCCTGGCCTGAAAAGGTTGAAGAGGTTAGAGGTTAGAATCTGTGAATCTAGTGATTAATGTGACCCCTACTTCAGTCAGTGAAGTCCAGGGCTGAATGTGACATATTGAGACCTATATAACTAAATATTGGTCATTTGCCAACACATTATTTTGTGAAATAAATGGGTTGTATTTCACAGATAGTTATACAATTCTTATAATATATTAAAATACAATCATCCTTAACCTTCAAGTTAAATGCATTATTTCCGTGGACTTAAAAATCAATTTTGGACTTAAAAAACGTTTTTTTTTTGGATGGCCTTCCTGCCCTGGCATTTGGCCTTTGTGCCCTCCAAAAAATTACAACGCCAAAGGCCAAGTGGCCTTGCCCCTAAAATGACGAAATTCCAGGCCTGTTCACAGGTAGGTCTACTACAATACACCAATTCGTAATAATGCAGAACAACTCGTTATATTTGTATGCTATGTTGATGAATTGAATACATAGGACCACAATGGAAACAAGTCCCCAGGACTTTGTTGTGATATCCTTTTAGTGTCTGACTGTACCACGTGCTGTTTACATTTCTGACTGATGAGTATTCAATCAATCAATCAATCAAAAGAACATGTGTTGGAAATGTAATCCTAGAGGCCTTCTGACAGGTATTACGGGACAGTTCTTTGTTTTTTACCTTTCTGGGAAGGGGCTATTGGGGAAAATTGGGTGAATGGCTTGAAAAGCTTCTTACCAGAATCTCCACCATTGTGTTTGTGGTGGATTCTTTCAATGATGCAATGATGACAGACAAGTCCACATGTTCACTATTTATTTACACAAAGTGCATGTTACAACATTCTAGGTTTAATCTAGCACGGGTTTAATCTAGCACGCGCATAAGCAGGCAGCAGTAATGACTTCCCCCATGTATTTCCTGGGTGCTTATTTACCTTCTTATCATTCCCTATCAGGCAGACAGAATCAAAGCTATTCTCAATATTAGCATCTTGCATCCATCATCAGAATTCCTGTTGCAGTCCTAATATGTTCAGTCTGAATCACAGACCTTTAGACAGAAGGGTCATTGGCATGGTCATTGTGACATTTTTTTCCTATCGATTAGTCACCCCATGGAGACTTGAATTCATGGATATTGTTTTGTTTTTGTTGCATTCCTAAATTTGCTGCCTTCCGAACCGCTGGTCATCAAATTATTGGCTTAGGAATGCGACAAAAACAAAAAAAATATCCATTAATTCAAGTCTCCATGGGGTGATCGATAGAAAAAAAGTAATTATTTGGGTGAACTATCTCTTTAATATAGCATTTCAAGCGAGACGAAGCAATCTACTAGTCTGACCACTAAAACATATGTGTGTATTTACTCAAATACATACACAGTGTAAAAAACGTATCTAGCAAATCAGCGCATGGTATAGAAATTCCATAACATTTACATGGAAATGGATCAGAGGAATATCTAAAGCAGAATAGCATGACAGGCTTCAACACTGCAGCTAGAATTATTCTCTGCCACTGGATGAGTCAGACTGGACCAGAATGTAATGACGGGGTTGAGCCGATACGACTGATAATGCCTCCTTTGAATTGATGGTAGCTAGATTGAATTACAACAAAGGAACCCATTTACCAGGTCATTGGGTCATTATGTAAAAGAAGGAAAATAGGTACCTATTCAGTCCAATTTGTCTAGGCCTACATCCTGGGTGGAAATTCATACAAGGCTGGAAATGTGCAGTGTGGTTATGGACACAGGCATTTAAAAAGATGCTGCAGACATCTTGTCCTTTGTGTCTTTGTCTTTACTCTGAACATAATCTACTGCGGTTATGAGAACCAGATATCTACAATGTAAGCAACGCCAAAGGTGTTGTATTATTAAACAAACTTTGATGCTTATTTCTAATCCCTGTATTTCCCTCGCGGCTGTGGATCCATCTGCCTTTTATGAGTATTTGTATCCATGATGAGTTCTTGTTTATTCAGTCTCTGTAGAGGGTTAGGAGTGGGGGTTTTGAAGTTATTGTAAGACCTCCCAGGTGTCAGCTTCAACACCTGTTGCTCACAACGAACCCCAACCATTTTCCTGATGTCTTCTGCCTGGCAGGGAGTTGTCTGCCTTAGTCATTTGGCCCCGAGTCGTCATAACAATTTTTCATTAACTTGTTTTTCAGTTTTCAATGGTCCTGCACATCAGTTGTGCAGGATGTTGAATTGGACATTTGCTCTATGCTCCAAAATGAGTTACTTTGTGTAATGCACGTTGTGCTCACAATGCAGGCCTATTACAATAACACGCGCGCGCGCACACACACACACACACACACACACACACTGTGTGTGTGTGTGTGTGTAAATATTATTTACAGTGCGATTCATTAGGCGGTGAGCCACGTACACTTGGACTTTGATTCGCCTGTACATTATAATTGCCAGACTCGAGGCCTCAAGGCTTTACCACCTCTGCCAGCCTTTTTAAAGATCCGTAATTAAAACTTGCGGAGTCTGCATATTCTCTAGCCATGGCCTTCCCTAATGGCATCCTGAAAGTTCTGCTCCAGTAAGGCAATTGTCAACAATGAGTTGTGGCAGTTGAACTGATGGGTTTTTATTGTTGACTCCATTCCTGTACTCATAATTCCAGTTCCCCTAAATATGCATACACATACTGTACAGTACATACTGTACGACACCACACGCACGCACATTGTTAGACAGAGCTTTCGAAGCATTGCTTGTATCATCTACATTTATGGTGGCAGTTGCAACGGGTGTGTGTGTATTTAGATGTTAATACAAAGCCAGTTTAGGCTGAGCAACTGGCACCAACTTTTGCGTGCTGTCGGAGGCTGTCGCACTTCGGGCATATGCGCACGCACACGAGCGCGCACACACACACACACACACACACACACACACACACACACACACACACACACACACACACACACACACACACACACACACACACACACACACACACACACACACACACACAATAATAAAATAATACAATCATTTTCCTAGTGATAATTATATTGGTTACTCTTTCGATTAATAGATTTTTTTTTTATCAACAAATTGATTAACCACTTAAGCCCTATTTTTTAAAATATATTTTGTTGGGCTTTTTCTGCCTTTATTGATAGGAACAGTAGACTGACAGGAGGTGGGGAGAGAGATGGGGGAGGGTGACACGCAGCAACGGTCGTCGAGTCGATCCCGCGACATGCTGCAGGCTGGATTACCAGCCCAGGTGCCCAGACGGTTACGCCAACCGTCCGGGCCTTAAGCCCTATTTTAAGTCTGTTGAAGACCTATGGTCTTATCCCTCCGAATGGCTCCGCCACCCCACCACCACCACCACCATTATGAACATCTGAGGCACTCTGTGTCATCACAGCACTGTTGTTGTTGTTGTTGTTGTTGTGTATGTACAGTATGCTAATTTATGAACATCTGAGGCACATTGTCTCACCAATTGCGCTTGTTGTATGCACTACGTCTGTTCTCAATCACTGTATCATTGTTGTATAAGGCCAATAATTCTCAGGTGGGATAATGTTCCCATGTCAGAGTCTGATGTAGCGTTGTAGTAGGCTATCACTTGAATATCAAGTCATTGACATTCATGCTGTGATGAAAATCAGCCTTCTGGAACCAATCCTTCAATTTCTTCGATGGAGATGTGGCATTTCTCATTGATCCTGAGGGCGGCATCGCCGTGGAGTGTCTCGTGATAGATGATTGCCACCAATCTGCTCTTCATTTCAAACGATGATCATCCAGTTATAGTCTTTTTTTCCTCTCTGATTTGTCAGTGTCATCCTGTATAGATTCACAGCTCCCATGTTGTCAATGGTTATATGT
Source organism: Gymnoscopelus microlampas (assembly GCF_963454915.1). Classification (NCBI taxonomy): domain Eukaryota; kingdom Metazoa; phylum Chordata; class Actinopteri; order Myctophiformes; family Myctophidae; genus Gymnoscopelus; species Gymnoscopelus microlampas. The sequence continues at coordinate 38,423,847 of NC_139952.1, forward strand.
ATCAGGGAGAACGAGGCAACCAGGTGCTCACCGCAGACGGAAATGGTAAAAGGTGCAACTGGATCAGACAGGATAAAACATCAGATAAAAAAAATCTGGGCAGTTAAAAGAGGGAACATCCTTTATTTAATAAATTTGAGCCCATTTAGCCCTGATGCAGACCGCTTCAGGTCGAAACATGTTGGCGTTATATTAAATAAAGGCTGTTCCCTCTTTTAACTTTTGAGTGCCCGGATCTCAAATTTTTGTATATGTTATATGTATCAGCAAAGATGGAGTATAAACAAAAACATTCGTCTTCTTCTTCAGTAATGTTATATCATTTCTATCTAATTGTGGCACCATATTGTCTCAGCCTTATGCTGGCATGCAGCATACTCCAAACAAAGTCAAACTTTTTTTTCGGCTTTGGCAGGTCTTGATAAAGCGAGAGTTTTCCCCCCAAAAAATGTTCTGCTCGCTGCCTCTCTGCTCTGATTTATGAATGTTGCCCACTGCACACTGTATCCAGTGCATTTTACCTCAAGATCTCCACTCTTCTTTTTTTACACCAACCTCCGACATTCTTTGACGTCATTCGTCTCTGGCGAGTAGACAAAGTATGTGCTATCGCTCTTCATTAATCAATTGCCATCTGGATGTGTTTGTAGTCCCTCGGAATGGGATTATAGAGGTGTTTGCACCACCCCAGGCAACATCCCCTCCAAACTGTTTATGGAACATTGCTACGGAAATAAAACTATAGCAATCACGAGCGAATTGAGTGTCTGACCCTAGCACACCAGGGAATTGTACAGCTCATTAGGGAATTTGGGGAAATATTGAACAAAGTTTTTAAACAAAAAAATCACTGTAATATGCATTGATCCTGAAGAAATGCCATATATTACACCTGTATTTACAGTAGATGGCTGTACAGTATGACAAATAACACTGTTTGAACTAGAACTTGAATATTGTTAACTTTGGATGTTTTGTCATAAATGAACCCCCTACTTGATATACTACAGCATCACACAAAAGCATCAAAAGCAGCAGATCCACAAGCTCTAAACGCGGCGGTGAAGCGACGCATTTTAAGCTTGTGGATCTGCTACTTTTGCTATTTTTTGTTTTGAATCCTGAAGGCCTACTTGTCTCGTAATGTATGTTTAGATACATTGATGTCTTTTACTAGAATTCTCAGTTGGGATAATGTTCCCATGTCTTAATTATCAAGTCATTGACATTTGCGCTATGATGGTAAATTGGCACTCTGGAACCAAGCCTTCAATTGTCTCGATGGAAACGTGGCATTTCTCATCGATCAGAGGGCCGGTATCACCGCGGTGTCTTGCGATAGAAGATTGCCACCAAACCACTCTTCATTTCTAACAATGATCATCCAGTCAGCACCATCTGTCAGAAGGGAGTGTTGGGTGGGAGGAGTTGGGGCGGAGGCTCTACGTCCTCCCGGTGGGGGCTCCTTACTGGCATGTGAGTCAGTAGGATGCAACAGCAGTGCCAACGCACTAATGTGTGTGGGGAGGAAATAATTGGCCCAATGACTAAATTGGGGAGAAAAAAGGGGGTAAAAAGCAAACAACAAAAAATCTCCAGGGAGAAATAAAGTAACTTTGAACCTTGAGTGTGAATATATCATTCTGGTCCGTAGTAGAGCTTTTCCAGTGGAAAGATGACAGCTTGCTCTTCTAAATTGTAATTGGCTGACTTATAGACTAGTCTCTGGAGCATTTTGAAGACTTTGGAACAGATAGGCTGGCTTGTGAGATTAGGTTTATGATAGTGTTCAGAGCATGCAGAGGCAAAAAGGTAGAGAAAGAGTCACTGTAATTGAAAACTTGATACTGTAGTTATTTTTTGGTGAGATTTAATGAAGACACTTATGAGGATGCTCATGAAGCTGCCTTTAATTGAACTTTTCCCTGCAGCTAATTCTTCTGCAGCAGTTCTCATTCTGTGGGGTTGATTCTGAAAAGTGGGCCACCTGGTCTCCTTCTATGGTAATAATAAAATGTTAATTGATTCAATGGAAATTAATAATTATGTATTGTTTTATTTAAACAATGGGCTGTGAATTTATGGACGCAGAATGCAAATGCTGGGTCCGGGTGTGAACTCGATTGATATTTAACTTTTTTATGTTGTCAGACCATGAGGTGCTATTCATCTGCCGACCGAATTCCGCTCATTAAATCCATTTTTATTCTTTGTTCATTTCTTCAAGTAATGTTCCCTCTTGATTACTTGCTTGCTTGATTTTAAATAGCTGTATAACAAAATGAACAGGAACAGTAAAAAATACTTGATTTCCAATTCTTCTTCCAGTATTGAGATGTTTCCAGACATTCAACAGTGTGCTGTCTGCGCTCGGGCGATGCAGTGTTATACCTGCCCACCATCGTGGAGTCTGGGGGCTCGAATCCACCGCGGTGCTTTCGGCTTCGCCGAGCGTCTATACACAAACACAATTGGCCCGTGTTCGGGGGAGGGAAGCAAGGCGGGGAGGCTGATATCAATCACTGCACGTACTCCTATGGGCTGGGGCGTACAAACAAACAAAGAAAGACTGTGCTGTCTGCATCAGAAATCAGCTAAAAGAGAGCACAGGGTTCAAGGTTACCTTATTTGTCCCTGGGAAAGTTTGTCTTGGATATACCGACTGCCACATAAACATATACAATGATCGCGCAGTAAAATACATAAAGTGCATAACACAAATTCAAGTACAACCCCTCATGTTATATCCTGAGTTTAGGAGTCTTATCTTTGTTTTCAGCAATGTTCCCCTTGTATTTAATTTGAAACCCTGTAGCACCTGTAGTCTGATGGGAGCAGGTTGTATTCTGAATACAGGGTCATGGGAGAGGTCAGTCAGTACTTTGCTAGACTTCCTCAAAGAGCATTTGGAGGAGGTACGCTACCTCACCCAAATCCCTTTCATTGCGGTGTTAGGCCAGTCTATTTTATGTTATTTTACCTTAACTGAAATATCACAGCAGTATACTTCTGTCCAACCCCTGAGTCTACACCAGAAGTAGAATCACTGTTGGATCCTAGTGCATACAGAGTTCACGTGAATGTTCCAAGACGAATTGGATATGTACAGCTAGTCAGCTAGAGTCTGGGTAATACAGGAGTTATGGAGCAATAGTGCAGTTCAGATTTCCAGAATCCAAAATAATGTCTTCTGTTTCTCCATTTTACAAATGTTTTGGTAAATGGTCCGAAACGGAAACGTAACTTTATATAAGTCATCTCCGTCGGTAGGTCAGTATGTCCTGATAACACCCAATGATAGGTCTGATAAATCGCGGGTAGGTCAGTATGTCGCCTACTTTGCCCATTCAATGGTCTGATAAAACATGATAATGTCCCATTCAATGCATTGATAGCATCCAAATCTAGGTGCAGCAACTTTGGCTACTTAGAAAAGCGCTATATGAATCTGAGATATTGTTTATTATAATCATTGTCGTCATCATCACTCCAAGGATTTCAACTATGAGAGAAATGTGTCTTCTCTCTCTCTGTCACTGGACTGTCAATCTACCCTCTTATTGGCTGTTTGCCTCTGTTCCATCCTGAAGTCCATCTGTGACACACACACACTCTCTCTCTCTCTCTCTCTCTCTCTCTCTCTCTCTCTCTCTCTCTCTCTCTCGCTCAATCTCATATCATCTTTAACTTATCTCCTTTTTTATCTGACATCTTTGTCTCACTCGCTCTCTATTTCACACAGTTTCTCAGTTTGTTTCTCTATTTCTCCTCTCCAGTGTTCAGCCACCTTGCTGAAACTCAAGGACACATTAAATACTCTCTTTCTCTCACCACATCAGATATTTTGCTTGTGTGTGTGTGTGTGTGTGTGTGTGTGTGTGTGTGTGTGTGTGTGTGTGTGTGTGTGTGTGTGTGTGTGTGTGTGTGTGTGTGTGTGTGTGTGTGTGTGTGTGTGTGTGTGTGTGTGTGTGTGTGTGTGTGTGTGTGTGTGATCCTTCAGTTTTTCTGCTGCTCTTTCTGTGGCAGGTGTTTCACAGCAGTGAAAGTCTCTTCCCTACTCACTCTCAACCTCAACTCAGTCAATATCGACAAGGGCTGTCTCTCTCCGCCGCTCTATGATCCTGCGCGGTGCTTGTCTGATTGTCGTCGGGGCGAAACCTGATTTGTTCAAAAGTGTTACTTTTCACAAAATGGAAGAAAGAACCTGTGTTCCAATGTAGTTATTATTCAGTCACAAGCTTGTGTAAAAAACTTTTTTTATTGGTTAAATATTTATGATACCCACAGACAGACTTAAACACTTTCCCTACTGTCATATGGCAAAGCACAACATAGCGCATTCATTTATATATCGTCGCTATCGGGCAGAAACCTCTTATTTCCATGTTTTAAATGTGTTTTTTTTCGTAAACTATGGATGGACTGCGAGCTGCCAAGCAAATATTTCACCATCTGATTGCTGCCCAATGCAACCCTAACCTGAGAGGGTGAGGATGAGCTAATCAATTGAATTAAACAGCGTTTGTGTCGGGCGTTATGAAAGCCCACTGAATCGCAGCTGTCACGATATAAGACACAGACAGTTGTCTCATAGTCATCTGTGTGGGTGGTCGGCAGAACGCCACTGGCCTTTTTTTTCTTCGCTCAAGCAAATTACATTGCACACAACAGCGGCAGTAAGAAATGGAAAAAACAACATATAAATACAGACTGCAGAGGAAAATGTTTTATTCCCTCCAGAATTATTTATTCACCTCAAAACGTTGGTTAAACTGTCTATACATCTCTCTCTCTCTCTCTCTCTCTCTCTCTCTCCACTCATCCTTAACTTATCGCCTTTTATCTGCCATCTCTCTCTTTCACAGTTTCACAAACAAGAGTGATTCATTCAAATGTCAAAAATCTCTAAGTTTTATCAGCCATTACACTGTTCCAGAATCAGGAAAACTTTATCGTCCGTGAATGCATAACCATAAAGTGTCTTTACCATGGCAGATTTTTAAAAAGTTATGATTTGCTATACAGTTTGACTACCACATCTATGCAAAACGATTGGCCATGTTTCTATTTGCTCTCTTTATCCAGGGCTGTTTAGTTTCTTTTGAGAGTTGAGGGCAAACCCAGTCTTGTAGTCTTTCTTTACTGACATACAGGGTGCGTTCGGCATTGAGCGCACTGGCCAATACAAACTAATAGGCGAGCGCGCTTCACGGCGCAATTTCCGAACTCACCCAGAGTAGCTGAGAGGAAACGCTGAGGAAATTAGTGTAACAGAGCATCAAATGGATTAATGGGCGATTCCAAAGTCAAACGTCTTAACCATTGTTACAGCCATGCAGATACAGTCTGTTGAAAACGTTAGTGATTAGAAATAATGTGGTCTTTGTCCTGAGCGCTCTGGGGCATGGTTTTATTCAGCGTTTTTTTGGTACTTTATCCCATTTAGACCTGAGGCCAATTCTAAAAACAGGCCGATTCTAGAAACAACCCTGACCTAAGTTTTCTGGGGAAAAAAATTACAACAAATGTATGTTGCTATATACTGTACATCACCAGGGGTTCCCGTCCTGAAAAGTATAGTTACAAATAGGGGTTCCCGCCCCCAAAATGGGATATATATATATATAGTAAAATTATCATATAGATCCAAATTGAGGCATGGACCCCCCCCCCCCCCACCACCACCTCCCTCAGGGAATTTAACCCTGGTTTTATCCATATCTGGGTCAGGACATTAAAGTGGCACTATGTAACTTTTTTTCATCCATACAATATAACTAATATACAATTGGGGTGGTTATGTTTTGTCTCCCTGCTCTTCTATTGAGACATTTAGATCTACTGTGGTTCCAGCTCATGTCTCACCTAGACACAGGATCTGACACGAATTTTGACCTGATGGTCAAGATTCAATTTATCCCCTGAGCAAGCAGGCAGGCTCTATTAGCTCAATGGTAAAAAATATTCTGCACTTGCGCAGGAAACCGCGTTCAAATCCGGGGTAGAAGAGGAAAGTTACATGCACAGCTTATACACTGTCCATACACCACCAATTTCCCTGGATACAAAAAAGGGGCGTTTTAGCTATTTTAAATGTATAAATGAAAGTAAATCCCATCACTTCACGAAAGGAGTTCTGTGAGTATATTCTGTGAAAGAACTCGGCTAAAATAAAGGTTGTAATGATTATATTTCTTTTTTCATGAAAATACTATTATTACAATTATATTTAATATATCAAGAGTGGCTCCAACTTCCACCCGTACAATGTCTCTTTCTCACTCCAATTCCAGCTATGAATATAAAACGGGACAAAAAAAAATCCCTGGCTCAGCTATATATCCCTGCATTTTAAAAATCTAATAAAAGAAAAACAGGCAGTTTCACATTTTTCTAATATTTCTTTTGTCCCGGGGGTGTCTGGTGCGGCTCAGCCAGTCAGTGCACACCACCATTATGCTAATGAGCACAAGGACCCGAGTTTGAATCCGACTCCTGTCTCATCTCAAGTCTCTTCTCTCTGTCTTGCCGTTGGTTTCCTGTCTCTGTAAGGATATTACAAGAGGGCCCCCAAATAATTGTCAGAACACTCTGATTTTAATGATAACATACTGTAACATTAATATAAAAAAATGTTATTATGAACACCAAACACTAACTTAAATCACTGGTTCTCAAACCTTTTCATGTCAAGGACCCCCCAATTTACATATATTAGCCTGTGGACCCCCATTTGAAAAGATATGTCAGGGACCCCCATAAGAGACGATTTCTATGGCCATAGCAGTGATTCTCAACTATTTTAATTTCAAGGACACCCAGTTTAATATGCATTAGGCCACGGACCCCCATTTGATACCATTTTGATCTCTCGGACCCCCAATCTACACTGCATTATCATCAGTGTTAATTTAACTCTGAGAGCGTATATACACTCTTGGAGTTACAGACACATAAGGGTCCGAACTGTCAATCATTTGGCTGGGGATCCCCCCTGGAACCCCCTCAAGGACCCCTGGGGGTCCCCGGACCCCACTTTGATAACCACTGACTTAAAGTATACTATGGTAGTTCCATTGGTCCAAGCTGGAACACAACCGATTGATAGATCATTGACGTAAACATGCTGTGAAAATGCACCACGTGTTAAGTGGTCAGATGGGTGGGCCGCAAACACTTTTGAGATTTTCAAGTGGGCCCTGATTCAGAGATTGTTGAAAACGGAGCGATGATGGCCTAGAGGTCTTCAACAGGTGGTCCGGGACCCCAAGGGGGTCCTCAGAGAGAGTTACTACAGGACACCAAATCTTTGTGTGATTTTTACATTAACCGCCAAGCATCCCTATTCTCAGGAGAACTTTAGCCAAAAATAGCAGATCTACAAGCACACAACGCCTCGCGCTGCGAGGCGTTGCGCGCTTGTAGATCTGCTATTTTCGGCAAAAAGGTTTCGTGTATGGGGAAAAAAGAGTAGACTAAGTACAGAGTGAAAGGTCAGGTTTACTAGCCTAGGTTTAAGTGCATGGTTAACTGTCTGGAAATACACATTAACATGAATCCAACATGATAGTGCTGTCAAACAAGTCTATACGAAGCTGCCTATGGAATCAATGGAAAAAAAAGATATATATACAATGTATAATGGGGGTCCCTGCTTTATCTTTCTCTCAGTCAAGGGGTCCTTCGCCTGAAAACGTTGAAGACCCCTGGCCTAGAGGTTAAGACGCACGGCGCACCACATATAGGCTCTGACAGCGATGTCGCGATTTCGATTCCTGAGCCAGGCTTTGCCTTTGCTGTGTGCCTCTCTCTCTCTCTCTCTCTCTCTCTCTCTCTCTCTCTCTCTCTCTCTCTCTCTCTCTCTCTCTCTGTTTCATGTCCTATCTTCACTGTACTATCAAATAAAGGCAGAAAAGCCCCAGAAATATCTTTGAAAGGAAAAGGTTGGGAACCACTGCTCTACACTACAACTATCTGAAATACATATTTATTTAGTCCTTCAGTTTGTTCTCAGAGGAGTTATTCCTTCTACCTTCAGTCTGTCCAGTTGCATCAGTGTTATGATACTCAGATACAGCCTGTGGTTGCTTAACCCATGAAGACCTCAACCTAGTCTTTGGCTATTCAAAAATAGCTGATATACAAGCTTGTAGATCTGCTATTTTTGAAAAATCGTGAAAATGTGTGCAAATCTTGAATATATATGTTTTAAAGCAAAAATTTTTAACTCCGATCTGTGTTTCTGGGGGTCCCTGGAACCTGAAAAAGTTGGAGGACCACTGCACTTAGCAACATACTGTTGATATGTATTTGGCCGCGACCCCCCCCCCCCCCCCCCCCCCACCAGAAGCAAAGATTTGAGTTACAAATGTTTGCTTAAAAATATATATCCAAAGATTAGCCAAGAGGATTTTTCAAAAATAGCAGATCTACAAGCACTCGGTGCCGCACAATGAGCTTGTATATCCGCTATTTTTTCAAAAGCCAAAGAAATCTGAAAATGACACAGCTGCGTTCCCGATCTTAATGGTTTAAGGGAGGGAATTAACTTCTCCCTGCAAAGTGTGTATATATAGTGTACCATAGGGGCCAGTGTATGATGCTATGATGGGTTTGAGAATTCTCTTAGAGTACAAAGACATCAATGGTGGGTGTTATGCTCTGCTGAATGCTAATGCTAGCGTTGCTGCGGGGCAGAATCCTTGTATGTCCACAAACTCTGTATGTTTTTTTAATCATTAATGCATCAGTGTCACACAAAAGTTGCAAAAATAGCAGATCTACAAGCTCAATACCAGCTCGGTGACCTTGTGGCTCTGAAATTTGGAAATTCCTCAACGCTACTAACTTATACAAACGCATTGCGTCGTGTTTTTGAAGTAATCACTAGTTGAAGTTATGTAGTCACAAGATCTTGTGACTAAATAATAACTACATTGGATCCATTGGAACGCAGGATCTATTTTTCAGTATTGTTTTGGACTTACAAGGTTTTTTAACCCGACATCCGCGATATGTTTTCTCCATCTCCTGGGAGACTGATTCCAACTTACTGTACAGTATACCTGCAGGCCAGGTTGCAGTGCTGCTTTTTATTCTGCAGCTATTCCTCTGAAACACAGTGCATCTGTGCTTGAATAAATTGAAGTTGGACATACCCCCATACCCCCCCATTGTCTTTGAGGGAGTAGATCAATTAATATGCACTTCGGCTGGCTCATCGCCGGCAGTTGCAGCTATGAAATGTAAAACGGGACATTGCTTTTTACGCGAGCATCTGTGCACAGCTAGAATGACATGGCTATAACAATACTTAACATAAGGCTGTATTTTCTTTTAATGGCCTTGATTTTCTTCCATGGATAAATGCTTTTAAAATTCGACCCCTCTGTTTGGTGGTTGCTCAGAGAATGGTTCCATTAACTTCACCTCCCCAGCAGCTCCAAATTGGCGTGAACAAGGCTAAGAGTCTAAAAGGCCCTTGAGGTCGTGCTGCTCCTTACACCCAACCAGAACAAAATGGTTTGACCTGACCAACACTGTCATTTTTAGAACCCCAAATGCATAAAAAAGAGAAAGTACCATCCATAAAAAAAGAAAAACTTCAAAGTGCTTTAAAACGAAAAACAAGTTGACGTTTTGGCATAAGGACGGCGTAAGAAGAAACCAAAATTGGTTGGTTTCATGGCAATCCAGTTCATGGCAATCCAGTAGATTTCAAGATAATTATGTTGTTTGGAACTAAAGTGGTGGATTGTCAGACCGACCTCGCTATCACCATCCTTAAGAGTGAAAAAATAAGCCAATTTATTCTTTTTGGATAATGCTTAGGTCTGACATCGCAGTTCTTTTCAGAAACAACATGGTTCAGACTATGCAGTTCTTTTTGAGAGAACTTGAGCTCAGAAGTAGGCGCTGTTCTTTTTCAGAAGGCCCAGGTACTTCTTTGTGTGCAACAAGATGCTGCAGATATTCTATCAGTCTGTAGTTCAGTCTTCTTTCTAATTACCTGCTGGGAGGGGAGGAGGTCACAACACGCTGGGAACACAACCATCATTGTTGATGGTGTTTTTAATGTCACCTGACCTGACACATCTGATAGGAGACAAAATCTATCTCAAGGCACTGTGGGATATCTCTGTTGCGTGAGGCCATGACATCACTCACTCACTCACTCACTCACTCATATTAAATTATGGCTGTGCCTAACCCCTCCACTGTTTCTCTCATCAGGCTGGCACACCTGTGGCAGATTCCCCAATCCCCACTTGCTGCAGCCCTATTATGCTTTAAAAGCCAGCCTTGCCATTGTGTTGGCAGACACAGAACCAGCAACAGCCCTCAGACCCACATTAGTTAGACTAGTTCCCTTTTTATTGCTTTAATTTAGTGTGTTGTTTTAGTTTGGCCTGGGGGTGGTCTTGGTCACTCTTTTCCTTTAGATTTTAGGTAGAGTTGATTTATAAAATAAGAAAATCCTGAAAAGTAACACGTTTTGGACCTAATATCGCACCATGGGAGACCGAGCATTCAATGCAGCTGCCCCCCAGCTGTGGAACTCACTCCCAGACCAGCTCAGAGCTCCACAATCTGTGAACACTTTTAAGAGAGCACTAAAAACCTACCATTTTAACAAAGCATTTGGTTAGCTTTTAAGCCGGTTTTAATAACCCTGTCTCTCCTTTTTAAACTTGTTTTTAAACATGTTTTAATCCTGTTTTAGACTTTTTGATTATGTTGCAAATGGTTTTCTTTATCTGTTTATTATGTACTGTAGCATTTTGAGGTTTGTTTCAAATGTAAAGTGCAATACAAATAAAATGTATTATTATTATTATTATCATTATTAATATGAACCACACGACAGCAACGTAAATCTTTTTTCTTACTCCCTTCTCTCTCTCTCTCTCTCTCTCTCTCTCTCTCTCTCTCTCCCCCCACACCAGGAAAGTGGCTCCATCTACCTGCAGTTCACCTGCTCCACGGCCCTGCAGCTGGAGGTGATCTTCGAGGTGCTGGAGGAGTACGACTGGACCTCCTTCTCGGTGGTGACCACGCGCCACCACGGCTACGAGGACTTCCTGGCCATGGTGGAGGGCCTGACGGACGGCTCCTTCATCGGCTGGGAGAAGAAGAGCGTGGTGGTGCTCAACGTGACCGACGACCCCGGCGGCGCGCGGGCCAAGCGCGCGCTCAAGGACAACGAGGCGCAGGTAAAACATATATTTATATTTGATGATAGTCTTTATTGTCCCCTTAGGGATATTCATCGTCTACGGTCTGTTCCAACAGAACAACACATAACCAAATGGCACAAACAACATAGCACACGACAGCATAACACCAAGACAACGCATGAAGTTCCCAGCATACATAGAACCATCATATCATCGTGGCAGTTTGTTTAGTGCAGCAATGGCTGAAGGGACAACACTCCTACTAAAACTTTCTGCCATTTCAAAGTCCTGATGGCATGAGTCTGAAGCTGAAGCTGTCAGGCAGAAACCTCTTATCTCCATCTTTTTTCGTAAATTATATCGCCTTACTTGATCATACTACAGCGTCACACAAAAGCATCAAAAGTAGCAGATCCGCAAGCTTGAAACGCGGCGCGAAACGTCGTGTATTGAGCTTGTCGATCTGCTTTTGCTATTTCTGAATTTGTATCCTGAAAAGTAGCAGTTTTGGACATATGAGGTTTCCACCCGACAGACGATGTATTCTGTTTTTGTTGGTGATTGATTGAACACCATGTGTTACCGTTGCCACCGTTCCTATCTATTGGCAGCCTACACTTTCAGCCCACGCTGGAAGAGACCTAGCCTGTTGTGTCTAAACAGAATTACTGGAATTTGGCGGAAAAGTACAGTCGCCCCAAGGAAGCTACGTTGAGTTTTACAGATCTGTTTTACATTCTCCGTGCATGAAACGCATGTTGTGATTGGTCAAAAAAGGTGAAGTACATAATAACAACGGAAGTCCCACCCTATAGACACACTCTGCATTAGGTTGTTGCATATACTGTAGTCTCGCAAGCCAGACTGTTGCCCCCCACTAATGATGCGCGGGTTGACCCGTAACCCGCGGCACGGGTGGGTCGAGTCAGAATTTCAGAGGCAATTATGCGGGCTGCGGGTGAGCGGGTCAGTAGCTCTCACACGCAAAAAAAAAAAAAAAATCACATGCTCTTGTTTTGTCTTTATTCCTAATAAGAATAAGAATAATAACAATTAAACAGTTTGAATACACTTGGGGATTATTTTCTAACCATGATTTTACAGAATTATAGGTACGACCCGCGGGGCTCAACCCGGCCCGCGGGTTGCGGGGCGGGTTGAGCCATAGATTTATATATGGGTTCGCGGGGCGAGTTGAGGCGGGTTGGGTTCCGTGGCGGGGCGGGGCGGGTCATGAAGAAACCCGACCCGCGCATTACTACCTCCCACCATTTTCAAATGCTTCTGTCATACAGCCTGGAGCAACGGAAGCTCTGAAAATGATCAGAGGATAAAGTGGATGTGACGTCTCCTCCCCGCTTCCGTTTCATCTTTGCAGTCACGCATATTTGTCCGAATATAAATCTAAATAATAGAAGCATATAGGCCTATAGCTTGCTGCTTATCAGAAATGGAAATTCTAAATTAAAATGTTTTTCCAGACTATATAGTAGCAGTGGTTCTCAACCTTTTCAGGCTCTGACCCCCAAAAGAAAAGAACAAATTTGAACTGGGGACCCCCCAGATAAATATTGTGAAAAGATGGCTAAAGTTTATTTTTGGCTATCTATAGCTAAAGTGGTTAATGTAAAAAAAAAAAATCATATCACACGAAGATTTGGCGGCCCCCCCTTTAGTAACTTTGAGGACCCCTGCTATATAGCATTCAGAGATTGTGGAATAGTTGTCTGGCTACACAAGACTAGGTTGTGACCAGGCTTTTCTCCACGGAGATGAGAAAAGGCTGGGAAACGACGCTACTTTCAGTCTGGTCTATAGATGGTTTTGAAAAGCAGATAGAGATAGAGCAGATTTGTGCAGGTTTGTTATTCATACATTTTTCAACAGCTCAATTTGATTGAAAATGTTTTTTGCTTAAATAACAAAACAAGGTGACCCTAATTTTACCTATACGATACGATAATACTTTATTGTCAGTTTGCACTGAAATTTGTCTTGCGACCCAGAAACAGCCATGTATGCAACATATAACAGTACACACATTTGACATGACACAAGAAAACAACAAAATACAAATACATACATAAAGACATGCAAAGACAAGAGCAAAGTCCACCACTCAGCCTACCCCTGGCTTATAACTCCTGATTAAGCCTCAATGTCGTCTGATGGACAAAGGACCTCTTCAGTTTGACCTTATTGTATGTAGGAACACTGTATCTCCTTCCTGAAGGCAGCAACCTATATTCTCCATACAAAGCATGGCTAGTGTTTGAAGTGATATTCCTTGCCAACCTTATCATACTGTTATCATACGTAGATGTATAGAGCCTCTGAAGTGGTTGTCCAACAATCTTTGAACAAATGTTCACTTGTTGCAGCAGTTGTGACTTTAAAGCTACAGACAGACATCCATACCAGGTGGTACTACAGTACTGCAGGACACTCATAATAACAGAAGTGAAAAACAAAAGAAGAATCTGTCTACTAGCACCAAAAGATCTCAGACGGCGAAGGAAATAGACTCTTTGTTTTGTCTTCTTACCCACTGATTCAATCTGGTCTTTCCATGACAAAAGGTGGTCTATTACTACTCCTAGGTATGTATACGAACATACCTGGTTGATCTGTTCACTATGAATAGTAATAGGGGATCTGTGTATCTCTAGTGGGGCACCAAAAACAATCTCTTCTGTCTTTTTTGTGTTAATGATAAGAGCGTTGTTATCACTCCATTCCACCACCTTATTTACTCTGTGTTGGTGCAGTCCAGGATCACTGGAACTATCCAAAAGAGAAATCAAAACTGTATCATCAGAGTACTTTAGAATGTATTGGTCTGGCTTGTCAGTGCGACATTCAGACAGACATTTCTCAGTACTACAGCTGTCAGTATAAAGGGTGAACAATACAGCTGAGCTTACACAACCCTGGGGAGCACCAACATTAGTGGTTAATGCTGAGGAGAGGGTTTTGTTCACTTTCACCCTCTGTACTATGTTAGTAAGGAAGGAAGCATACCAGTGAATTAAGTATGGATTCAGTTCCAACTGTACCATCTTTGACACCAGAATATCAGACTGTATTGTATTGAAGGCTGAAGAGAAGTCTAAGAACAGCACCCTTGCATGATTCTTATTAGACTTATCTAGGTGTTTTGTAATGAAGTGGACCAGTGTGACAACCGCATCCTCTGTACCGCAACCTTTCTTATAAGCAAACTGACAGGGGTCAAATTTGTCTTTAGTTATACTCACAAGATGTTGCAACAGTATTCTTTCCAGTGATTTCATGGTCACTGAAGTAAGAGCTATGGGTCTATAATCCTTATGTTCTTTTGGACATTGGATTTTGGGTAATGGTTTTATGTGTGAGGTTTTATAATGCAGGTTAATGGCGGGGTACACAATAATGTTGTCTAAAAAGCTCCCTCCATGGTTAAATCCTGAGGGCTAATACATATTAATAAATCATAAGGATCCATGTATATACAGTACACTCTCAGTTAAACTACCACTCAGCATTTTTACAAAGTAATACATCATTTAAAAAACATTGTTCAGCTACTTAATGTTACGTAGTAAATCATTTTGACAGCCCTTATTTATTTTTATTATTTTATTTTTGAAAGTCAAGTCTTGAATAAAGTGCATAGGGACATCTGGTGTGGCGAGGTGACCTCAACATTTCACCCACTTTGCCTTTTCATGTAAACACCTGCGTGAAAACTTTTTTAATAACATTGTTGGCCTCGGAGTGCACTGCATAGTAATCCATTTGTCAGGGTTTTAATCAATATGTCGTTGCAGTAGGGCAGAAACCGTGTATCTCCATATTTCAACTTATGTTGAAATTGTATGTTATCTTTTCTTTCGTATATTGCCCTACTTCATCATACAAAAGTGTTGCACAGAAATGTGTGAAAATAGCAGATCTGCTTTAATATATAATAATATAAAGGAAAGTTTGTGACGCTGTAGTATGATCAAGTAGGGCGTTAAATTGACCAATAAACACAAAAGGTTAGAATATTTTGGAGATACATATAATAATATAAGAATAATATAAAGGAACGGTTTTCACCCGACAGCGATAATACAGTTTTTGTGGACAGCCAGACAGAAGGGACATCTGCTCAGGTCAACACAGCATGTCACCTGTGTGTCCCTGGACTGACACATCTGATTGGAGACACAATGAATCACAAGACGCTGTGGGATGTCTGTTTCTCTCTCGTGCTCTCGCTCTCTCTCTCTCTCTGTCTCTCTCTCTCTCTCTCTCTCCAATTCATTTCAAAGGGGCTTTATTGTCATGAGAAAACATCCGTTTACATGCAAAAGTGTAACAAATCAAACAAAACTATGTATGTACAAATTGAATGGGAATGTGTAAACAGATCTGTGAAAAGTCCGCACACTGTTCTCAAGCTCCAAGAAACTCACTTTTTACTTTTGCAACATTTCGACCTTCTAGGTCTTCATCAGCCAAATATTATATTACATTGCAACGTAGAAAACTATCTTGTTACAAAACCATGAGAAAATTGTGCATTTTCTGTCGGAAATAGTTATACATCCTCGATATGAAAGATTGGCTTGGAGTAAACTTTTGAAACAAAATGATAGCAGTATTTCAAAGTTTCGCATTCACTTGGACTAAAACCTTTGGGACAAATAGCATCACATCTCTCTCTCTCTCTCTCTCTCTCTCTCTCTCTCTCTCTCTCTCTCTCATATACATATATTCAGCGGTTTAAGAACTACTCAGATCTGTTACTCGAGAAAAAGTAGCAATACTACAATATAACAAATACTGGGGTTACAAGTAAAAGGCTTGTATTTACATTTTTACTTGTAGTAAAAATGTAACTCTGAGGAAGAAGCCGACCAGGGGGAAACGTGTCAGTTGCATGTATCCTGGGTGAGGCTGATGTAAATCAATGAAAGGACATTACTGAGTGCTGCTGGCTTTGTTCTCATATCATTGTAATGTTGAGCACCTAAAGCAGCAGCTCTCAAACTTCTTTGTGTCAAGGACATAGACTGTAAAAATGAATGGACAAAGCGACGCCATTGGTTTCTACAGCTTGTAAAGTAAGCCGATTGTTCAGGAATTTCAAATCCGCCATCTTTCAATATCGCGTCATATATCGTGTCTTAGCTAATGCAACCGGAAATGAATGCTATTGGTTGGGTAGCTTGTCAATCAAGGTGTTTTTTTATTGCCAACGTATACAATATGGATAGAGTGCTTAAATGATTGTGATGCTGGATTAACACATTTTGCTGGGGACCCCCTGGGACCCCCCCATGGACCCCTGGGCGTCTCCAGACCCCACTTTAAGAACCATTTAAGTTTTCAAAAGGTGTCAAAATATTTCAAAAATAGTTGATCTACAAGCTTGGCATGTTGTGAGAATGTAGATTGGCTTTATTCAAATAGACAAAGTATAAAATAGGGATTGTGATAATAATAGTAATATATGTTTTTTAAATAATTGCTGTGTGGTAAAAAGTATAGTTGAGTAGAAATTCTAAGTACTGAAATTACTGAAAAACTAGAAAAAGTGCTCCTCGGAGCACAGGTCTCCGCCAGGTCAGGTACGTTATTCTGGCCTCCTGGTGGCGCTATAATAGGCCAATGTGAAAATGGTGCCATTTATTCTTAGGTCTTTCACAGCAATCGGACACTGCATTCATGATTTGAGGCATTTTGTTCCAAAAATGTGTTTTGCTAAATTAGACATGCTGGTGGTGCTATAACAGGCCAATGTGAAAAGGGTGGCATTTCTTCCTCGGCCTAGTGGGAATGTGCGTGTGAAATTTCACGGAAATCGCAAGCTGCGTTCATGGTTTGAGGCAGTTTGTTCAAAACGGACCAATCCTGCAAACTTTGGATGGCAACCTTAACCATTGAGGATGTAATAAGGGAAATCGGACAGATCAGGGTTGATCACATGACTATAGAGATACTGTGTACCGATTTGCATGACGTTTGGTTAAAAACTGTAGGAGTAATGTGAAAAAATGCTCCTACAGCGGAGACAACTATACAAAAAAATTGTATAGTTGTCTCTATACAAGAGTATTGTATAGAGACAACTATACACTACTCAAGTAAAGCAAGAGTACCTCAAACTTGCACTTAAATACAGCACTTGATGATCCTGAAAATCCCGAAAAGTAACAGTTTCGGACATACGTATGAGTTTTCCACCCGACAGAGACGATATATATGTCTTGCTCTTTCATTCCATTGTTCTCTTTCCTTCTCTCTCCCGCCGCCCTGCCACCCTGTCTTTGTCAGCTTACTATGGCCCTCATCTCGTCTTTTTCGCCCCCTTCGCCTTCTCTCCGCTTATGTTCCGCTCCTCGTTCTCCACCCGTCATCTCTTCCATGACCAAACGACCTTTGTGGAAATGGAAACCACAAAAAGCCGCAGACAGAAAAAAAGAAGACAGATAACGGTTAGAGTTTTGGACATATGAGTTAGACAACAGACCTCCAGGAACCACGGTGTTATACATGATGAGCTGATCTGACATGATGTAACAGAATGAAATGACTCTGAGAGACTGACATCCTATGAAGATGTCTAGAGTGTCTGGAAAGGAATATGTATGAAGGTACAAGAGCGTGAAAGTGAAAGAGACACCCTCTCTTTGTACATGACTACAGCTCACTCAGAACACATGAACCCACCGTAATCTCTCAAGACAGATTCTGCTGAAAAATACGTTTTTTTTATCACCAAACAGGTTCACAGATTGCATGAACATTGCAGTGTCCTTCTGCTGGGGAACTCATTCAGTGAATATATATCCAACCAACAATGCGTCGCGATCCAACACATTGTGAGCTCGTACATCTTTTATATACAGTATTAGAAACATTTTGAAAGTACAAGGTCTGCAGGTTTCCAGAAGTAGAAGTAGTCAAGGTTATAGTACCACCTCCTCCTGAGCAGGACCTAAATTTGGTTCTGAGAACATTATACTGCAACCAGGCCGAAGCGTACTGTACAGACATGACATCTGACCTCTTCACACTTCTCTTCACCCCTTGAACTTTTCCTGAACCCCCCCCCTTTATCATGCCGGATTTGCCTAGTGTGAAAAGAGGTCAATTCGCACCTGGCACCATTTGCATTTGATACTATTAGTCTCATGCTCACAGGAAGTGAGATCATGGCAGTGTTAGTGCCGTGCGCTACCCATTGAGCAACACTGTAACACAATAAGTGAAACCCCTAAACCCCATTTAATGGCAATGCTAGACTCAAAATACCACGCTACACAAACCATGCAACCGCCTTGACTTTGACTGCGATGGTACCGTTTTCTACCCATTGAGCTATAGACAGAGCATGGAGTTCTGGCCGTGTACCTGTACTTGTACCGTGTTGCAACTGTTGGTGGCTCTGTATTGTTGAGTTTTGTTCAAATATGAGATGCATTGCCCACCTTTTGATGCATGCCTGATGTTAATGACGTTAAGGCTCCGGTTGGCTTGGTGTCAGATTTGTCAGTCTTCCTCTGGGTTGTCTAAATGGAGACATCTGCCGTCTGGAAACGAGAGACACGTCATCTCTCACCAAATGATTGATGGAGCTCACGGACAGTGCTGTAAGTGTGATAATGAAGTGATAAATTACCTGTAATGATCTTTCACCCTGGACTTTCACCCTGGACTGAATATATGCAATTTTGGAATCTAACTACTCATTTAATGTTAGATCTGTTTTTATGAGGTTAAAAACTACCTCTTGTCCCCATATTTTTTGCCCCATCTTTTTTTCTTTTGCGTGATCATTTCACAACGCTCAGTCAGTGATCTACAAATGAAATATTGTCATTAACATAAAGTCACTTTGAGTAAGCTAAATGCCTAAACTGCATGTGTACGTGTGGTAATATTGCAAAGTGGATAGGGGGAATAACTCTACCTTGGGCTAGGACCAAGATTTAATTAAAAGGTAGTGCCTATAGACATAAGTTTAATGTTTAATGTAAAAGTATCCACGAGGCTCCAATGTGGATCTCAAACTTCATGTGGCCTGTGACAGTGGCCAGTGGTGTCAGTGGTCTATGACACATATATAGGACTCCAAATTTGAGCAACCTTTCAGCCCAGTCAGTGCCATTATAAGATCAAATGTAAATTCTGTATTTTTAAAAAAAAGTATAAAAGTATAAAAACCTACTGGCATTATGCACAAGAAATGTTGGCACTTATCAGTCCAGCGGTTTGCGAGATTAGCTCTGGGTACACAGACAGACAGACCCCGTTTTAGAGAGCTAGACTCCTGCATAGCCATGCCGTATCCTTGATTTGCCTTGGCTCAGAGCAAAATCTGATAAAATCCAGGTTGCATACCTATTAACACATTACCTACCAACAACGGTTATACTCGTTGTTGGAAAAATACCCTGTTATCTGCCCATCCACGAGTATAACCGTTTTTCAATGTTTTTTTTTTTTTATCCACACAGAACCAGAGATATCGTGATCCAAAGATTTCTAGCTCCATTCGCTCTTCGTTAACTTATTACTTTAAAATCCTGTATCTCGGCTCCTGTGTACTTTTTTTTTTACCATGTTATTTTGGGTGAAACATGCTATTTTCAATTGGCTGCAATTATGGAACGGACTACCGCAATCGGATTATTTTTTTCCACGATTCTACGAGACTCCTGTGTGTGTGTAATGAGGGGATCACCGTGAGGACGGTGATCACGGAAAATATTTTGTGACTACTTAAAAAATGTTTTTTTTAACATTGAATGTAATGCTGGCAGTGGGGGAAGTAAAAAAAAAAAAACCTCTGGCAGGGAATGTGTTAAGACCTGAGGCCGATTCTACAAATGCTTTCTAAATCAGTGGGTCTTAAACTTTCTAATTAAAAATGATTCAACATTTTTCAAACACTTTCAAAAAATTTCAAAAATAGCCAAAGCTAAAATCTAAAATGACACGGATGTTTTCCTGGTTTTAATGGATGCCATGCGGGCATAAAAAAGATCTTTGCTCCGAATTTGATTAGATGACCAACTTGCCAGCATGTAAATCTGGATTGTTATTAATGCTACGAGCCATCTTAAGTCTATTTCATTCATAGGACCGTTTATAATCAGGCTACATTTAATAACTGACTCTGTGTTTTCTTTTAATTATTCATGAGCTTCATTTGCCCAGCTCATGACATTCCTTCTCTCCTCTCTTCCGCCCCAAGATCCACACTAAACAACGCCACAGATGTTTTCCAAAAGCTTTGTTTGTGCTATTGGTTAGGACAGTGGTTCTCAAACTTTTTTCATGTCAAGGACCCACAAATTGACACTTATTAGCCCACGGACCCCCATTTGAAAAGATAAGCCAGGGACCCCCATAAGAGAAGATTTTTACGGCTCTCTAGCAGTGATTCTCAACCATTTTAATTTCAAGGACCCCCAGTTTGACATGCATTAGGCTACGGACCTCCATTTAATGGCATTTCTATCTCTGGGACCCCAATTCATATTGTAAAATCAAGGTTAATTTAACTCTGAGAGTGTACAAAATGGAACCAAATGGACCCGTTAGGGTCCATTTGGTTCCATTTGTACGCTCTCAGAGTTACAGACCCATAAGGGTCCATTTGGTTCCTATCCATCATTTAGCTGGGGACCCCCTGGAACCCCCTCAAGTACCCCTGGGGGTCCCCGGACCCCACTTTGAGAACCAATGCGCTAGGACAGCCATTGCTGCTGTTATTGTTATTTGTGTAGCTGTTTGGTTGGAGAGACGGAACAGACAGACAGACAAACACACACAGAGAGAGACATACTGTACAGACAGACAGACAGACAGACAGACAGACAGACAGACAGACACAGAGAGAGACAGAGACATAGAGAGAGAGTAATACTCAATCATAGTGATTCATTCACACATCAAAAATCACACCCTGTGTGAAGGAAGCGGTGCCTTTGGGGCGGGGCTTAACTCATTTCAGTTCGTCCCTATTGGTGGTCTGAGTCCACTTACCAAATTTGTACTTGGTAGTATGCTGCAAACTGGAATGATGGCTGTTTAAAGCCCAGCCAATGGGCAGACAGAGGGGGCGGGGCTTAAGTAATTACAGTTCGTCCCTATTGCTGGTTTTAGTCCATGTACAAAATGTGTACTCCATAGCATGCTGCGAACTTGAGTTATGGCTGTTTGAAGGCCAGCCAATGGGAAGACAGAGGGGGCGGGGCTTCAGCAATTCATGCTGGTCCCTATTGGTGGTCTAAGTCCACATACCAAATGTGGACTTGGTGGCATGCTGCAAACTGGAGTTATAGCTGTTTAAAATCCCGTGCTCATCCCGTGCTCATACGGGCGCTGGGGGTCCCTGGACCCCTCTTTGATAACTTCATCAATTCATGCTTGTGCCTATTGGTGGTCTAAGTCCACATACCAAATGTGGACTTGGTGGCATGCTGCAAACTGGAGTTATAGCTGTTTCAAATCCCGTGCTCATCCCGTGCTCATACGGGCGCTGGGGGTCCCTGGACCCCTTTTTGATAACTTCATCAATTCATGCTCGTCCCTATTGGTGGTCTAAGTCCACATACCAAATGTGGACTTGGTGGCATGCTGCAAACTGGAGTTATAGCTGTTGAAAATCCCGTGCTCATCCCGGGCTCATACGGACGGACGGACGGACGGACGGACGGACGGACATACGGACAAAGTCAAGTGTAGAGCGGTTGGCACCGCTAAAAATAAATCTCTAAAAGAGCAGAAGTGGCATTTGAATGATGCTCCAGCCATTACACCGTGCCAGCAACGGAGAAACTTAATTGTCCATAAATGCGGAAAAGTGTCTTTACCACAGCAGTGGATCAGGAGAGTGGACGCTTGGAAATCTGAAGGTTCCCGGTTCAATCCCCAGCCCCCTCTGGGTTAGTGTCAACGTTTCCTTGAGCAAGACACTGAACCTTTAAAGGTGAATGTAACGCACATTGTAAAACATTTGATGTACAGTAAATGCACCATTTAGCATCTACCCGATAATAAAACATCTAAAGTTATGATACACTGCAGTTTGAAAATCACAGCAATGTAACACAATAAGAGAAGGAGACGATATATTTATTTACAACACCAACAACAATCAGTCCATCTGAGAATATGTAAGGAGTCCATATTGTATCATAAATGTCCAACTTTTCCTTAATTTTGTAATGCAAGTAATCTAGAGGTATATAACTTGATATTTCTGTCTTCCACTGGGCCAGTGTGGGGGGGGGGGGCTTCCAATTTACAGCAATACATTATTTGGCAGCGATGGTTGCAAGTTTGCACAATGTTCTTCTGTAACTATTGCCAAATTTGAAATGACCGATTAGACAGAGACGAGGGGAGGGTATCAGCCTAAGGTCAAGACAGGACAAGATGACATTAAGTGGTTAAACGGCATCTGTAACTGCGTTACTAAGGTGTTGGACTGTACAAGGAGGGACACACTGCAGTACAGTGCAGTACTCGTTCATTGGCCACCCTGCGTTATGGGTGCTCATGTCAACAGTGTGGGGGAGAGTTAATTGGTGACGTGCAGGATATAACTGGCAGAATGTGTGTGTGCGTGTGTGTGTGTGTGTGTGTGTGTGTCCGTGTGTGTGTGTGTGTGTGTGTGTGTGTGTGTGTGTGTGTGTGTGTGTGCGTGTGCGAGTGAGTGAGTGCGTGTGTGCGTGTGCGCGTGTTTTTTTTTTTTTTTTACAAAGCAGTGTTGGAAAATCACTTCAAGTAGCTACTTCCTCTGAGTAATCACCTCGAGTGTCATTAGCCCCCTCTCTCTCTACTCCTCTCCTCTACTCACTCTGTTTCTCTGGGTCTTTCTCACTATTTTAATCTGTCTTCTTTCCTTAATGGCTCTTTCTGGGTTCTTCACTCCTTTCAACTGAATGTATTTAGGATTTACTGTGTGTGTGTGTGTGTGTGTGTGTGTGTGTGTGTGTGTGTGTGTGTGTGTGTGTGTGTGTGTGTGTGTGTGTGTGTGTGTGTGTGTGTGTGTGTGTGTGTGTGTGTGTGTGTGTGTGTGTGTGCAACTATTTCCCTGTTTCATCAGAAAAGGGAAAAGCTTTAATGTACGAACAAGCAAAATGTGTTCCGTGGGTATTTTGTGAACGCAGGCAGATGGGGAGGAAAATAAAAGTTCCTGCCCCTCCTCAGATCCTCCGAATCGCCTCCCTATCCCTCTTCTTCCAAGTCTTGTCCAAGTACAAGTAGCAATACCACAATATAAAAATACTCAGTGGCCAAAAGCTCAGTGGCCTTGTGGTTAGAGTGTCCGCACTGAGATTGGGACTTGGCCATCACAAACATTTTCAGTTGTGAGATTTTATTTTGCTTTAATCCATGCTTCTCTTCTCTTCTCTTCTCCCCATCCTCCCTTGTACTGTAACCCCCTCCTCCACCGTGTCTCCCGGTCTCTGTGTCCCTCGGGGAGAGTCACAGGGAGACCCTCAGGCTGTGTGACAGGCAGTTACATATTCAGCTGTCAGAGGAGATGCTGCCCCCTTCACACAGTCTCTCCTCTGGGGGTTAAACATTAGGAAGTTTTCCATTTTCTTTGCTATCTCGCCGACCGTGGTGCATTGCAATAGAGGTCTACAGTACAGTATCTAGACCTGTAGTGGTCCCCCATGTCAACTGGGATTTCTTTCTCGGCTGAAAATTCCAAGGCGCTCGCCTATAATAGTGCTTCCAGGTGCCCGAGTTGAAAATATGTTATCTTTCGGCAGACAGGGAAAAGCACTGCATGTGCACTGCGTGAGCAGAAGGTAAATGCCCAGCGCAACAGCAAGCTGCTGGGGTTTCCAAAAACGGGGCGCTCCCGTTATAAACAATTAAAAACATGCGCTGTGCTCAGGAAAAAAACATCTTGGTGGACACAGGGCCCAAGGGTCCATTCGGTTCCATTAATGCACTGTTCCCATTTACATTATATTTGTACACTTAGCACTCTGTATTGACTTGGTTTAATAGGGAAGTTGTGGCAACAACCTTAGACAGCATCAGCTGTGTGAGAGAGAGACTGTGTGCACAATTATGCATTAAAGAGTCTGTTAACCCTGTTAGTGAATGAGTTGATGCTGAAATGAAATGTGATGAGCACAATCCCCCCCCCCCCCCCCCCCCCCCCCTCACAAGTGGTCCGGTCAGGGCATTAAAAATACCATGGCCGCTGAAGTGGGTAATGTATGTTTTGTAAAATCTACAAAGTAACTAGTAACTAAACCTAGCGGTCCAGGCGCATACCACATGTCTGGTAATCCAGTTTTACAGCGTGTCGCGGGTTCGACTCCCGTTCCCGACGACCTTTCCTGTGTGTCACCCCCCCCCATCTCTCTCCCCATTTCCTGTCAGCCTACTTTGCTCTGAAATAAACGCAGAAAAGCCCCCAAAGATATCTATAAAAAAATATCTATATAATTGTGTGGAGTAAAAGTATACTATTTGTCTCTGAGTAGAAGTAAAAGTACTGACAATTGGAAATACTGCGTGTCTGCTTGTCTTTTGAGTAAAGGTGAGAGAGACAGGACATGTAGGCAGAGTGAAAGGGCTTGGCATGAAGTCAAGCGCCTTCGGGACGGACATCGGAAGTATAGTCTTATTTATCTGGTAGTGGAAAGTGGAGATACTCAGCCAATTTATATTCTCTGCCTCGGGTCAAAATAACAATTTGGTCTACTTTGGGTTTTCTCTCTCCGATGTTCTAAATATAGATGTTTTTGACTGACTCATACTGTATGCTGTTGTTCTGAAGCACAGCTGACGGGTGCGGGTGCCTGCCTGCTGGGTTCGGCGTACATATACAGCAAACTATAAATGCACAAAATCTGTGTCTGTCAGACTTGTTCGCAAGTACTGTAACTCAAGGACTGTCTGATATCGATTGACTTAAAACTTGGCATATCGTCGGGTAGAAACCTAATAAAAACTGTTACTTTTCAGGATTCAAATTCAAAAGTAGCAAAAGTAGCAGATCGACAAGCTCGAAACGCTACTTTATTTATTTATTTATTTTTTTAATCCCACGATTTGTGTAACCCATTTTTTCACCCAGTGCCAATTGTCTATGTAATCCTGGGCGCTACACTTCCTCTGCAGGCCTAGGGAGAGCCTAGAGCCGAGCTCATGCCTCCTTCAATGCATGAGAGCTAGAAAGCCGCTTCTTATCACCCGACAGGGGGGAGGTTCCCTGGTTAGACGTACCGCGTGGAAGGAACACGTTGACCAGGGGGAGGCAGTATAGAGACCAGGATTACTGCATGTTTTTGTGAGGGTACCGACCCTAGGAGACAGGGGGAGAACATGCAAACTCCACACAGAGAGGCCCTTTCGCCAACCCCATCTGGGGTATTGGCACTGAGCCCAGGTGGGGTATGGGTATGATCAAGTAGGGTGTTAATTTTACGAAAAAACACAAAAAGTTAAGAATATGGAGATAAGAGGTTTCTGCCCGACAGGGACGACACGCTGTTGTGTTGTTTTGAAGCAGTGCTGACGGGTGTCTGGTGGGTTTAGCTGTTGTAAATATACAGATGACTATAAATACATCAAAGTTGGGCGTGTCAGACTTTCTCGCACACAACTCAAGGACTGTCTGATCGATTGACTTCAAACTGCTTGCCATAATAATGTATCATAGAGGATCAGAGAGAGAGTGTTTCTGCCTGTTGGGAAGCCTCTGGGATCAGCGGTTGTCCTGAACCGAAAATCCACTATATTATGTATTTGTCTGTCTGTCTGAAAAAAAATATTTTTCCGCTTTTATGCC
This sequence comes from Gymnoscopelus microlampas, assembly GCF_963454915.1. Lineage (NCBI taxonomy): Eukaryota > Metazoa > Chordata > Actinopteri > Myctophiformes > Myctophidae > Gymnoscopelus > Gymnoscopelus microlampas. Next base: position 38,449,833 of record NC_139952.1, read on the forward strand.
CTTTTGTGCCACAGGCGCACCATTGCTCCAATCCGCACCAACCTTGGCACAAACACTGTTCAGGGGCCTGCCATTACAATAGTCACACCAGGGTCCACATGTGGCTCCCAGGCGCCACTTTAGGGGCCCCAGGGACCACCACGTTAGGCCACAGGTGCACCGATCCGCACCAAACTTGGCACAAACATTGTTCAGACTGGCATCAGAATATAGCCTCACCAGGGACCACGTGTGGCCCACCACGGGTGCACCGTTGTTCCAATCTGCACCAAACTTGGAACAAACACGCTTCAGGGGTGATCAGTTAAAGCAGCACTATGTAACTTTTCTCTTCTAGCCTGGATTTGAACCTGGTTTCCTCCACAAGTGCAGATTTTTCTCTTTTACCCTTGAGCTAATAGACTAGAGCCTGCCTGCTTGCTCAGGGGATAAATTGAATCTTGACCATCAGGTCAAAATTCGTGTCAGATCCTGTGTCTAGGTGAGACATGACCTTTGACACCATCTAAATGTCTCAATAGAAGAGCAGGAAGACAAAATACAACCACCCCAATTGTGTTGTAAATTATATTGTATTAACAGAATCAGAATTCAGCTTAATTGTCACATCACAGGTTTGCAGAAATGACACAGGTTGGTGAAATTCGTAGAGGTAGCACGGTGGAAAGGAGATCAAACAAGAAAAAAGAAAAATCTACATATTTACACATGGTACCTGAGATAAGCTATAAAGGTGCGTGAGCATAGCAGCAGATGTACTGTACTGTGCATGATATACTTAGTTAAGGTGCTACAAAAACACACAATAAAAAAGACAGAAGTCAGTGCGTTATACATGGGATTAAGGTGCAAAATGTGCGTGTCGACCATGTCGACTGCATAATCCACATAAAGTAGACTGACACTGATATAATCCGCAAGTCCATGAGGAAGATTAAAGAAAAACAAGCCAAGTCTTTTGTCCCTGGTATAATCCACAGTTAGGTCCAAGGAAGAGCTATGTCCAGTGAAATTGGAAGTGATGATACAAATAAATGAGCAGACAAAATTGGAACTGCATGGAACACTATAAAAATGAAGGTGATACAGTAAGTGGATTGGCTGAAATTGTGTCACCTACATGAAAATATATTTTCTGTTTATTTAAGAGCTGGAGAAATGAACAAACACTCTATAGCAATGCTTACTACTGTATCAGAATATTGTGCTTTCACCTTTCGACAAGAACGTTTTGTTTGAAGTGGTTAAGAAAATAAACAAACAAAAAACATATCTCTGCCTGTCGAGTGTTTGCTCAGCGAGTGGAGACTGCGGAGTGTGTTGGAGAGAGGATGTGTGCTTCCTCTAAACTCTAAAAGGTTTGGTTTTCTGTATATTTTTCACGGGTGACTCACAGTTTTTCAAGGTTCACACAGGTTTTCTTAAGCACTGTCGGGGGTTCACGGGGTGATTGATTGGAGCTCTCTACGGCAGCAGCCAAGCCAACGTGTGCCTGGGCGTCATGGCCGGTGGTATTAACAATGGATGTGGGTTTTTTAGAATAAACCTCTGCCATCGGCACAGTATCAAAGTACCGGTTTGCCGTGGAATACTCAGCAGAAGGGTTGTAATTTTGACGGTAGTGGAGGTTGTTTGGTGTGAAAGTATCTAGGATGAACAGTGCAGTTGTTATGTTTCTGGTTTCGGCTTGGACAAGGTCAAGACTGTTGCTGAGTGTGGAACATTTCTTAGACTAACAATTTTCCTCCCCCTTTGCCTGCAAAGAAAATCAACTTGTCTAACTTGCCACCATTTCTACGGGAGCTGTCAAGTGATTGTGAAACTGTGTCAGCGATGAATATGCTTTTGTCAGGTTGTGAATCAAGCAGATTGAAGCATGGCCATTTTTAAGTCTTTTTTTGAAGACAGGCATACATGATTCTTAAGAATGACAATGTTGAGCTAAACGTGGTGACATTTGGAGGAAGAAGAAGGCTACTGCAGGTCTTCTACTGAAGTTAAAGTAACGGAACCACAATATAGAAATCCTCTGTTACAAGTAAACGAGGCTGTATTCAAACAATATTTAAAGTTGATGATTCTGGCTGCAGCATTTTTGCAACTACAGAAGTGATTTAGTGTTTTGGCAGTGGGCAAGGAGCTAGTGTACCTACCTGTAGTGCGTAGCTCAGTGGTTCTCAAAGTGTGGTCCAGGTGTCGGTTCCATGGGGTTCCATGGGGTTCCATGGGGTGCAGTTCCATGGAGTCCCCAGTAAAATGAGGAAATGTATTTTAACACTTTAACCCTAATTTATACTTTACTATTCTTTACTCATCAATACTATACTACTATTTGAATATAGCAGATCTACAAGCGTGTTGCGATGTGATGCATTTTCAGCTTGCATATCTGCCAATTTCTAACGATTTTCAAAAGTCTGGAAATTATTGTTTATGAGTTAATAACTGATGAGAAAAGAGTAAAGGGATGATGAAACTTTTCAAAGTGCTAAACTTAGACCCTCCAGAAAAACGTGGGCAAAAATCCTAGATTATACGGGCTAAAATCCTAGATTTTGCGATGAAATATGCAGGGTTTTTATGTGATTTTATGCGGTGAAATTGCGTGAAGTTGCAAAATATGCGGAAAGTTGCCGCATATTTCGGATATTATGCGATGCGATGTGCATATTATGCGATGCGATGTGATGCACATATTATGCAATGCCGTGCGATACAATGTGCATATTATGCTATGGGATGCGATGCGCATATTATGCGATGCGATGTGATGCGATGCAGCCTTTTTGAGAAAAAAAATCCCCAGCATAATTATGCACCATTTTGCTGATTATGTGGTAAATGATGCGATCGCATAATCACATTTTTCTGGAGGGTCTATAAACTCAAAGAGAAAGAAAACAAAGAGAGTCAAAACCAAAGAACACTCAAGTCGCCATAAATGGAAAAGGCAGAAGATGAATTAGATGATTTATTTCACTCTGACAGTGAACGAGAGTCTTCTGATTCATCTATTCCTGATGGTCCTTAGAGTATATAATGGCTATGGTCTTCTGCATTTTTTCAAATTAACTAAAGGGGAAAAAAAGGCAAAGTAATTATGGACGATTCCCTGCTCGAATCGATCTTTGCATTGATTCAGGTAAGTGGTTGATGAGATAGAGAGGTGCTGATGGTCTGAACAGAGCTGGATTAAGACTATGGTGTTCAGGATTTAAGACCCCCTTCCCCCTGCAAGTTAACACAAAATTATTTTCACCCTCAATGCGCACACACACACACACACACACACACACACACACACACACACACACACACACACACACACACGCATACACACACACACACACACACACACACACACACACACACACACACACACACACACACACACACACACACACACACACACACACACACACACACACACACACACACACACACACACACACACGGGTACGGGTACGAGATAGAAAAGGCCATCATAGTTTGCAGTGGAGAAAAGGAAGAAACTGAGCATGATTGATTGGTACTTGCGGGCCTGCAGGCCGTTTGGAGCTTTGGGCCCCGCAGCTATAGAGCAATGCTAGTCTGTGCATAAATATGGGTTTCTGGTTCCAAAGGACACAGTGGTTTATCGCCTTAGGGAATTAGTGCAGAAGGTGAGATGCATCAAAGAAATAATGAGCTGCATTAAATAGCTTATACCTATCTATGCACAGAGGTGGAAAAAAGTACTCTCTGTTCACTTTGTTATGTATTCCATATCTCTTTGTCTCTCTCTCTCTGCTTTCTCGGTTTCAGCTGGACTGAGTGTTCAAGTTCAAGTACTCGGCTTTGCTGGACAGGCGTCCAACCGGTGCCTTCCCGGGCAGCACGTCCGCACTCCAGGAATGCGGAAGTGCAGTCCGCCAAAAAAAACTGTTAAAACGATGGAGGCGCGCCTTCTAAATCGCACTTGAGCCACGAGAGGCACCGCCAAGCGAGCCGTTAGGCAAGCGAGTCGCCGTGCAGAGCGTTGCGAAGTCCGCTAGAGCCGACTCGGCGCTGTTCGAGCTACTGTAATGTCCAGATAGGGACAGAATCGTAACTCATATCCCCCCTAGTCGACATGTGCCGTATTTGCCCCCCCCCCCTCCAGTCAAACCATTAACTTCTTGGGATGTCCGTCTCAAGAAGTCACCCGTTTGACATCTGAGTGAGAATCCGTTGACTTGAAAATCTACTCTACTGATGCACTTGTTGCCACAATCCTGGCAAGCTGAAGGAAGACTTGCTGCTCTCTGTCCTTGGAGGAGAAATCAGTAGTAGTCTATGAGTGACCAATCTGGGAACCCATTGGCAAAAAAAAAAAGAATGTCGGCCCGTTCACTCGCCTTCAACAAACTCTCTAACGGTGGTTGCCGACAGATTCTGGCTGCGGAGCTCTGAATCTATGCTATCCATAAAAATAACAGTCCCAAACCAGACATTTACTGACTGATCAACAAGACATTAATATTTAAAGAATGCCAATACATCTTCTTCTTCTCCAGCAAAGAGACAGAGACACATTACTCTCTTCTTTAGTACCTTAACGTTGCCTCATTTAAAAAGAGAGCAATCAGTGTGTTCTGGGCATAATGTTTTCTGTTGCTGAGTTTTAGAAGCAATTAAGGCATTTCCCACTGCTAAATGCCCTGGACTAGATGGGTTTGGAACTGCATGAGTTGGAGCAGGATTCAATTCAATTGCAGAAAATAACACAATTCCACCTTCTTTTTATGAGGCAAATGTGTGTCTGTTATTGAAAAAGGGAAAATATCCCATCAATCCTGCTGATAATAAGCCTATTTCCTTGCCCAATTTTGATGCACAAAAAATTACAAAAAATAATTGGCTTCTAGAGTAAAGGCGACAACAGATTGATAGTGTGTCGTTGACACGCAGTGCACTGTCGCTCAGTGCTCAGTGGGTGAGGCTCATTTCGTCTGTCGGGTGGAAAACCTCATATGTCCAAAACTGTTACTTTTCAGGATTCAAATTCAAAAACAGCAAAAGTAGCAGATCTACAAGCTCGAAAACGTGGTGCGAAGCGACACGTTTTGAGCTTGTTGATCTGCTACTTTTGATGCCTTTGTGTGACGTTGTAGTGTGATCAAGTAGGGCATTAATTTACAAAAAAACACAAAAAGTTAAAATATGGAGACGTTTCGGCCCTGACAACAACGATATAAGACTCATTATTGAATACAAGTACGCCTGCGCAGTTCAATGGATATTTATTTTTGGGGAATATAACGTTTTGAGACATTTTTCTTCACAGTTCACACCAGAAGAAAGATAGACAATAAATATTTAATGCCTTACTGTATTTGCTGCTGTATCACATAACTTGACTTCATTCTTTATGGCATGCTTGGGCTGTAATGGACAGTTTCTAGTAATATTTGATGGTGACATTTGGATATTGGATAGCGAAAGAGAGGAACGCTGGTAGAGAGAATGAGGATGACATGCAGCAAAAAGCCTTGGGTTGTGGGTTTGAAAACCGGGACTGCAGTGGGAAGCGCTATAGCCTTATTTATGTTGGTATGCAGTCTTACCAGCCACCGGAGTGGCAGGAATGACTATCTATTTGACAAAGTCAAAATGTATTTGAAAAGGTTTTGGTGGAATGGATTATAATGATTTACAGTGCTGACTAAATCTTCTGTCATAACAAATAATATCTCATCAGAGCCATTTAGTATCGGCAGTGAGACAGGGAGAGTCTCCTTTTGATATTTAATATAGCACTAAAATCTGACATTACATTGACATTTTGTAGAGGCCCCAAGTGATTCATATGTGGCGTTGATTGGTTCATGATTTGTGGATTTTTTTTTTGTAAAATAGGCCCCATATTTTGGAAGGCTATTACAGCCAATCATTATGGAATACCAAAAATTAAAAAAATCTCTGACTCCAAAGATAATGTGTAGTGATTCATGTTTTGGAGAAAATCTGTAGGAGGAGCAGCCTAGAAAGAAAACTGCAAAATTGCACATTGTCTAATTCGGCCTATGTGGGGCGTTGCAATGGAATCCTCTGGAAAAATACATTTTGATTGTACAAACATGCCTGAAGAGTTATAGACCCAAATGTAAAGCGGGCTGGTAGTGACGCCACCATGAGGCTAATTTGAACATTTTGGGCAGCGGGTGTCATCCAAGTTTGGTGCCAATCAGTCCAGCGGTTAAGATTAGACAGACAGACATGAACAGGATATATGCACAGAACTATCAACAATGATTATGAAACTGTATTGTGTCAGCCGGCCTTCTACAGTGGATATCAGGAAAATAATGTGTACAGCCCATCAACAGTGAATGTATGTCTGAATGTATGAGTGAATATGAGTAAGTAAGCCTTTCCGAGCCATGTGGCCCCATAGGTCAAGAGCCTCCTGTTTCTGTAGCGAGAGGCAGCTGCTTGATGTACAAGTACACCCCCATGGACATGACTAGTATGTCGCAGGGACTTGCCCCCAATCCAACCCTTGATTCTGAGTGCCAAGCAGGGAGGCATTGGGTCCCATTTGTTTTTAAAGTCGTTGGTGTGACCCGACCGGGGATCGAACCTTAACCTCCCAATCTCAAGGCGGACGCTCTAACCACAAGGCCACTGGGTGAATATAAGTGAGTGTCAAACCTTTAACCTCAATGCGTTCGCCCCAGTAGTCAAATGCACCAGCGTCAAGCAGGGGGTCAGGCTTGGTTGTGGGAGCCATGGCTTCTGGCACAAAGGACTGTCCAAGCCGCTTTGTTTTGTGCTGGGGGGATGATGAGTCTGCGTCTGAATGTGCTCCCCGCTAGCTCATCATGGAGGGGATGAGAGGGATCAGGGATAGCGGATAGAATTGCTTTCTCTTTCGCCAGACACAGTAAGAAGCTTAACAACCAAATTTGTGAATTTCTTTTCTAAGGATTCTATATCTGTCAAATGTATTAAGAAGGCTTGGGAAAGGGGAAATCAAGGCTGTGTTGCCTGATAAAAAAAATATATCCCATATTCATAGTTGTTCAATAAAACCCAGACACACATTAATTCAGTTCAAAGTGATTCACCGGTTTTCATTGTTATAAGGTCATGTTATTGGGTATTTTGTGTACTCCAATGTTTCCAATGTCAGGTTTTCTGAGTTTTACCATAGGATTGTCTGACAGGGACATGGCTCTTTGGATGGATGCTCAGAGGGCTCGTTGATTCTCCCTTGACACATTCAAACAGCTGTATTGATGGGCGTGGTACAAACAAACAATCCATCGTGCTTCTGAAACTCATTGCATGAATGTGTTTTGGTTATCCACACATGGATAAACCTTTATTTTAATAATTTAAAAGGTCAACATAAATGGGAAGAAACTCAATTTGTATTTATGTTTAAACTCCCCAATTCTGATGGGCTATATGTATCAGCCACAGGTGAATGATGATATGCACTGTTATGCAGTGTTGGACTAGAGGTTTAACTACAAGTGCATTTCCCAGTAGCTTGTGGGGGTAGAAGCACTACTTTCTGAATGATGTTTATTTCAAGTATTTAAGCTACATGTTTCACCATGTAGCTGGGCAGCTAATTGTCAAAAGGGGGTCATCCCTATGTTCCCCGGGTTCTATGTTCCCCCACTAAGGTTAGGGTTAGGTTTAGGTTAGGTCCTATGTTCCCCGCTCTCCCTAGGAAAGCGGGGAACATAGGACCCGGGGAACATAGGTACGGTCCCGTCAAAAGCTACATTGCTGTATTTTCAAGTATACTTTATTCGTTTCACACACACAATAAGGGTGTTTGAAAAACACGTGCACGCACACACACGCACACACACACACACACACACACACACACACACACACACACACACACACACACACACACACACACACACACACACACACACACACACACACACACACACACACACACACACACACACACACACACACACACACACACACACACACACACACACACACACAGGGGTTGTTAATTATTATTTTAAATACTTAATAAGGTGCCCAAGGAGGCAAACATCCAATGCAAAAACAATAGAGGAGGGATTATACACTAAATAATGCAAAAATACCCCCAGGGGTCCTCAGAGTTACTACAGGGGGGCCACCAAATCAAATGAAACTTTTTTGTTTTTACTTGAACCGCTTTTACTCTAGCATCCCTATTCTCAGGGGAACATTTACTGAAAATGCCCATAGGATATGGAAACTACTTTTGCAGATCTGTTGGTTTAATACATTGTTCTAGTTCCACATTGTACTGTCCGTCTTTGAAACTGAAACTATAGTAAATCGTCTCTGTCGGGTGGAAACCTCATTATGTTCAAAACTGTCACTTTTCAGGATTCAAATGCAAAAATATCAAAACTAGCAGATCGACAAGCTCAAAATGTGTTGCTTTGCGCCACATTTCAAGCTTGTAGATCTGCTATTTTTGATGCTTTGGGCATTAATTTACCCAAAAACATAAAAAGTTACAATATGGAGATAAGAGGTTTCTTTTGCCCGACAGAAATGTAGAACAATTTTGATCTGAATAAATGAATGTCTCTCTCTCTCTCTGTCTCTCTCTGTCTCTCTCTGTCTCTCTCTGTCTCTCTCTCTCTCTCTCTCTCTCTCTCTCTCTCCCTCTCTCTCTCTCTGTCCAGGTGCGTCTGCTGTACTGTTCCCAGGAGGAGGCGGAGCAGGTGTTCCGGGCGGCCTGGGCTGCCGATCAGGCTGGTTCCAGCCACATGTGGTTTGCCGTGGGGCCGGCTCTGTCCGGTCTGGGCCTGGAAGGCCTGCCCAAGGCCCTGTTTGCCATCCGCCCCCAGGGCTGGAGGGATGAGGCACGCAGGTAGGGGGGCGGGTGGTGCCATTGTGGGGGTGGGGTGACTGACGGGGTCAGGGTGATGGATGGAGCAAGAGAGAGGAGGAACATTTAAATGGGAAAGAGTTGTAGAAAGTGTAGTCTCGCGTAGCCAGACAACTATTCCACAATCTCCAAATGCTATATATAGTCCGGAACTACACCGATACTGACAAACATTTGCCTTGCACTGCTGCATCGTGGCACTTTAAGCAGCAGTCTCATGCCATCATTATAAGCCACATTGAGTTTCTGCATGCTGCTCTTTCTGTACCGCCACCACAAGTGAGCAGTATACATAGGTGTGCAAAAAGCTTTGAATAGTGTGGACTTTACAGAAGGCGCTCAACACATACTAAACTTACGAACAATCGTGTTAGCTTGTGCATATAACATTCTACGTTGCTTGTAGATGGCCCCATCATCAGATGGGTCATTTGTTAAATTATGGCCTGTGCACTTTTGACCTCATCACAGACCTTAAGGGCAGTGCCAGACTGCCAGAATTACAGTTTACCGTCTTCCCTACTTCTTATAATCATGATGTTACTCTTCTTTGTGAATAATCAGTCATTTCCGTTCACGAAAATATATTTTAAAACATCTTTACATTTTATTTTCGAATTTCCATTTCTGATAAGCAGCAGGCTATATACTGTATGCTTACGGGTATATTATTTTGATTTAAATTTGCGCGACCGTACAGACGAAACTGTATGACTGAAGCATTTGAAAACTGTTGGAGGCAACAGTCTGGCTCGTGAGACTAGGGAAAGTGTATTAATATTGACGGCTATGATTATCTGGCTCTTTCCTATCTCTCTCCCTGTCTTTCTTATCTGTTCTGCTGTATGTTTGACGGTCTGGAATGTGCTTGCATTTTGCACAAGGTGCTAAGAAAATGTTTTATTATGCAGTGTAGTTGTTTCAGCATAGTATCTATCTACAGAGAGTGGCTCTTATAAACTTGTCGTCAAAGCGGGCGCGTCAGGGTGCTAACGTTCAGAGTAAGTTGAGCGCACTCTCGCCGGTACGCACGGCACGTGCATGTAAGACAAGATCCTAAGATCTCTCTACGCTGCCACAACCCAGAGTGTCTGGTTCAGGGGTCATGGGCAGAGATCTTCCACAGGGCCTACAGATAAGACAGCCAAACTCTTCACACTTTCCTGATCTTTCCCAGAAAGTTCCCTGAAAAGACACAGGTTTTCCCCCTATTCATGCCTGATTAGCCTTTGTTTGAAATGACACCATTTCACAACAGGTGCCATTTCACACCTGGCAAGTGGCACACTTTCTCCATGAAAATGTTTGGATTTCCCACTGATTTGCCCATGAATTACCAACGGCAGGCCTTTGAAATTCTGAAACGTTGCAGCATACTGCTGCGGACGGTTGTGGAGTCAGCTGAGCACACCACCACAGGGAGCTTTCTCTCGTCTCTCTGCAGGACATAATATAGAAGAGCAGGTGCTTGAAGCAGGGCAAAAAGAATTATGAAGGACAAACATCATCCTATATAGCAGCAGATTGTTTGTGATGATGTGAAATGGCAAACGCTTGAGATGCCTCACAGCTGCAGGGCTCACGGCTTAGAGAGTTGGAAAAAGAGAAAACGATCCGAGCCCTAAAATCAATGTACTTTAATCATTATATTACAAAAAATATATATACAATCCAACATGTTTTGACCAAACTGGTCTCCATCAGGGCAAGTAGCAGAGAGAGCTTAGAGAGAGTTCTTTCCTCCTGTGGCTGTCAGAGCCCTAAATGAGGTCATGGTCAAAAACATTTTTTTTTTTCTTTTAATAACGGAATGTGATAGACAAGTGACTCTTCTTTCTTATGTATATATACATGCCTTAATTTGTTTGCACATTTGACTTGGGTCACTTGACACTGCTGCTAAAGTTAGAAAGATGCAGGATATTATAGAATGCCTTTGCTTGTGCACAGCTGCTAAAAGATAAGGTATTGTATCTGTACATTGCACCTGCACATTTTGGACACTGCTGCTTAAAGATAAGATATTCTCTTGGACAAGAAAGACCCCAACCCTAACTTTTATTTCTATCGCATCCAGTTTTTTTTATATTGCTTATCTTTATGCTTATTCTTACTTTTTATTCATGTTTTGGGGATAAAAAAAGCACAGTGTCAAGTTTTTTTTAATGTTGTTGTTTAAAAAAAAATCCGTACAGTGACAACATCTTCTCCAGTGACCAAGCCCCATAAAAAGACACAGAAAAGAAAAGGTTGCTCATTATAAAATACTGGCCAGGCCACAACAATCCAGTGATGGGCCACTGTAGGGAGAGCAGGTGGGGGCTATAGGTGGCATTGAAACGGCTGAATCTGGGATATCTTGTCACATTTGTGATTTGATGACTTGCGTTATCGTTTCTGCTTGCGTTTTCTGTTTCTGTAAATGTGTTAGTTGATGGAAGGGGAAACGACAGGACCATCTGCAGTGTGGCTCCAATAATCATTTGTAAAAAAAAAAAAAAGAAAGAAGAAAAAGCCAGTCATTTATGACACATCTACAAGGTTTCAGCACGATCCAACTGCCATTCACTTACATTATAAAATTGAAGTTAAATATTCTGATTCACTTAGCCGTCCAATGGTTTGCGAGATTATCCCAGACAGAAACCAACAAACAAACAAAACAGTTGGTAACAGTGTGTCACAGTAGAGACGCATGTGTCACTTTGTGCCTCATTCATTGTCTTGTCTATTATATCTTTGTGTATTACAGTACGTTCCCTATAGTCTAGTTTCCTTAGAACTTGTATTCCTGTCTGTTCCAGCTGCGTCTTGTACAGCTGTAAATCATTTCAAGAGGTCCCCAGCCAAATCAGTATTGTAATGTCACCATAACTCAATTCACTTACAATTATTACTATACAAAAAAACTAAAATGTATGATAGACTATTCGAACAATATGTTTTGATAGTTTGTAGTTGCCATATTCACAGTAGTTGAGGGTGACACATTGACATCCCATAGCCTGGACGGATGGTCCGTCCAGGCGATGGAAACAATGGCATGGTTATGCCGTGGTTTGACTAGCAGTGGTGTAAAGTAACTAAGTACATTTACTCAAGTACTGTACTTAAGTACAATTTTGAGGTATTTTGACTTTACTGGAGTATTTCCAATTTTCAGTACTTTTACTTCTACTCCACTACATCTCAGAAGAAAATATTGTACTTTTACTCCCTTACAATTATTTGGAAACTTTACTTACTAGTTACTTTTTAGATTTTGATTATTGTTATTACAAAACATACATTAACCACTTCAACCCTATATACATTTTGGCGATTTGAAAATAGCCGATCTACAAGCTCACAATGCGTCGCGATGCGACGCGTTGTGAGCTTGTAGATCTGCTATTTTCAAACATTAGTACTTTTACTTTTGGTACTTTAAGTATATTATGATGCCAATACTTTTGTACTTTCACTCATGCAACAGTTTGAACACAAGCCTTTTACATTGTAAGAGAGTATTTTTATATTGTGGTAGTGGTACTTTTACTTAAGTAAAATATCTTAGTACTTCTTCCACCACTGGTCCCAAGCAGTCACGATAGGCCGTTTTGGGGAGTGAGGGTGTGTAGCGGCAGTGGCTCAGTCAGGAGACAGAGTAGCTGCTTGGGAAACAGAAGGTTCCCCGATTCGATCTCACGGCTCTACATGGGTTTATAGTGTCGGAAGTGTCCTTGTCTGAAGACACTGAACCCCTAACGGCTCACGATGAGCAGGTTCGTGCTTTGCATGGATCCATTGGTATAGGACCTATACAATGGATCCATGCAAAGCACGAACATGCTCATCGTGAATGCACTGTATAATGCACACATTGTAAAGCCCTTTGGATAAAGTGTAAATGCGCCATTTACCATTTGTATCATGCTTTGGTGCATATCGGTGGTGTCCAGAGAGGTCTGACATATGGGATGTGTCAAGCGCCTGGAGTGTCCGTCCCATACCAGAAAAGGGTACCTTGAACTTACAAAACATTAATAGGCTACATACTGTATCTCCTCCTGTCATTTTGCAAGTCCCCCCCCCGCGGCCCCCCTTATTATGCATAAAGGAGTGATGCATATTTTGAGATGACCCGCAAGGTGTGCTTAAGATAACAAGCATGCTGCTTTTCCCGGCTGGTGTGACTGTTTGATAAATAACATGCATATTTCCAGCTGCATTCAAAATGAGGCGCAGAAGGCTTACTGAAACTAGCCCTCTGTCTCTATCTGTCTGTTCTCATTTCACTCTGCAGAGGCGGGCCGGTAGAAATATACCAAAAGCAGGCTGCCAGTTATAAGAAATGCAGATACGACAAGTGTAGAGAATATTAAAATGTAGGTTGTATTAAAGCACAGCTGCTACCGGGCAGAAACCTTGTATATCCATGTTTCAACCTGTTTCTTTTTTTGTTTCGTTAATGAGTCTTTGTCATTCTACTCACACGAAAGTAGCAAAAATAGCAGATCTACTTGTTTGGCTCACAACGTGTTGCAATGCTGTCTGTGGGTTTTATAAATACTAATACTGCTATGCAGGGGGCTTTGTCAGAGTACCCGTTGTGCCCGTCTGTCTGTGTGCCTTTTATCCCGATATATGGAGATCTTATGGGGCGGCATTGGCTCAGGGGTAGAGTGGCCGGGTAGAGTGAACTGGAAACCGCAAGGTTCCCAGTTCGATTCCGGGCTCCCCCACAGTTAGTCTCGAAGTGTCCTTGAGCAAGACATTGAACCCCTAATTGCTCCCGATGAGCAGGTTGGTGCCTTGCATGGTTTCCTCCGCCATTGGTGTGTGTGAATGTAATGCACAATCTATAAAAGCGCTTTGGATAAAAGCGCTGTATATATGCACCATTTACCATCTCTGTATCTGTCAGTCCTTGTCCCTTTTATGCCCATATATGGAGATCCCTGATGTCATCAGGATATGATATATGGGCATATCGGTCAGATCGGCGGTTCTGGACAACCACGACTCAACAGATAAGTCCTCGAGTCCTTGCCGATGTGCGTGCAGAGTTAAAAGTCGGTCGGTCCCATATATGCAAAAGGTGCTTCTCAATTATTCCATTAATTAAAAAAATAATCGATTGAATAATTGCTACGAAAATACTCGATAGTTGCAGCCCTACCCCTGTCTCTGCTTCTCTCTCTCTCTCTCTCTCTCTCTCTCTCTCTCTCTCTCTCTCTCTCTCTCTCTCTCTCTCTCTCTCTCTCTCTCTCTCTCCCTCCCTCCATCCCTGGGTCATTGGGTTGTGTTATACCATTAGCACACTAAGCGGCTAGTACACATTTAGCAGATGTGAGCCATTCAGCACAGAAAGTACAGAAGAAAACACAGCAGTGTAGACAACATTAACGCCACCTGCTCCCCATAAAACACAGTGACCGTGCATGCAGCAGAAGACTGTGGATCCCATAAGGGACGCCTTATGGAGATGACCCCCGTCGTCACTAGCACTTTGGTTAAATGCTAACGTACGCTGTCCTACACATCTGTCGCCAATTTGTATTCTGGCACAGCATGTAAATTAGTTATTGCATTTTAGATGATCAAATAATTAGTGCAAGTAAGTTCATATATACATATCACGGCCATCTGTATCTCTGGCATCAATAAAACAAACATTTTGTACATTTGGTCTCCCTGCTCTTCTATTGAGACATTTAGATCGTGTCAAAGGCTCACCTAGAAACAGGATCTGACACGAATGTTGACCTGAAGTCAAGATTCATTTATCCCCTGAGCAAGCAGGCAGGCTCTAATTAATTAGCTCAATTGGCTCAATGGTAAAAATGTCAGCACTTAAGTGCGCAGGAAACCGGGTTCAAATCCGGGGTGGAAGAGGAAAGTTACAAGCAAAACATGAGATTAATCTTTCCACCACTGATTCCAAACGTTACAGTATTATGTCAGGACTGGGGCGATGTGAATTCATTCCACATCACTTAGCACCTCTGTGTGAATATCCTCCTGGACATCCTGTCCCCGTTTCCCTGTGCTTTATCAAAGTGCTTCACTGTCCAGCAGCCATCTTGGGCTGTCAAGATGATGAAGGATTTGTCTCTCCTGCTGCTGCTTTCCAGGACACTTTATTTTATTTTATTTTTAGCTCAGTCTGATATATCCCCACTTGTGAAATTTGTTTTTTTGGGCCTGGTGATCATGAGCTGCATATTGTATTGAGCTGTTATTGTATTGATGTTATGCTACCAAAGCTTAAAGGTGTAGTACACCCAAAAAAATACTTATTTTCTATCAATTACACACCCCATGAAGCCTTGAATTCATGGAGTTGTTTTTGTTGCATTCCTATGCCAATAATTTGATGACTGGTGGAGTCTAGTCTCCTACATAGTCTCCTATTGACCGATGACCCGGACATCAAATTATTGGCCCAGGAATGCGACAAAAACAAAAAAATCTCCATGAATTCAAGGCCTCATGGGGTGTGTAATTGATAGAACTAGAAGCTCGGCCCTGCTACGCAGGGCCTCGCGTCTAGCCCGCCGCCACGCCCACGTAGCGCCCGCGGCCACTTGGCAGCGCATATAAGTGGCATAGCGTCATGAGGGCCAGTGGGGCCGTGGCTCGGTCAGTGAAGACCCTGTAGCGCGGATGATATGTGGCATAGAGGGGCAGATTTTAAATCTCCAGAGGAAACATCCGTGGGCTACCATTGGTTCAGCGATGTGTGCGGGCGCCCTGCGGGCCCTCCTCCTCCACCAATGTGCAGTATTGAGAGCCCTGACGTCACAACATTTGGAGCGATGGGCACTGCACTCTGGTTGGTTAGGGTACACCTAGGGCCCAGGTAGAACCCAGTTAAAGCCTGCATGGGCAAACCCAGTTAGGACCCGCCTTGGTCCCACATAAACGTGGCTAGTTGGGGCCCACCTAAGGGCCAGGTAGAAGCGACTTATAGCCCGCATGGGCATCGCAGTTAAGACCCACCTGGGCCCCACATAGAATTGCCTAGGTGGGGCCCACCTAAGGGCCAGGTAGAGTCGGTGGGGACCCCCCACAGGCTAATGTTAAAATGGTAGCACTTGTTCCTCAACATAGTGTGAATGTGCGTGCAAAGTTGACCACAATCGGACGCTGCATTCATGATTTGCGGCATTTTGTGCAAACTTTAGATGTGAATCTTAGCCAATCGGGATGGAATATGAAAGATTAAACAGATCGGTCTTGATCACATGACTATAGAGATCATGTGTACCGATTTGCGTGAAATGTAGATAAAATCGGAAGGAGTAATGTAAAGAAATATGTTGTACATAAGGCGGCCTCCTGGTAGAGCTATAAAAGGTAGATGTGAGAAATGCAGGGGAAAGGTTTTTCCTTGACCTCTAGAGAGTGCACATACAAAGTTTTACACAGATTGGTGCAGGTATAGGTAAAAACACAAATCGGACTGTTATAGCGCCACCATGAGGCTGATTAGAAAAATCTCAAGTGGAATTTCTTGCTCGGCATAGTGGGAATGTGGGTGCAAATTTGCACGGAAAGTGCATGCTGTGTTCATAATTTGAGGCATTTTGGTCAAAACGGAGCAGTCCTGGAAACTTTGGAAGCCATTTTTAGTCAATCAGGATGGAAAATGAGAAATCTGAAATACCGTGTTTTTTTATAGACTATAGAGATACTGTGTATCGATGTGCGTGATGTTAGGACAAAATATGTAGCAGTACTGTGAGAAAATGTGTTTTGCAAAAAGCGGCCTCCTGGTGGCACTATAACAGGGCCATGTGAAAGAAATGGGGCAGAGGTTCTGAATTGGCATCCAGGGAGTGTGTGTGCACAGTTGCGCTGCGATCAAGCCAACGATGCGGGAGATTAGCTATCCACAGACCGTCGGACGGACAGGGGGTTAAACATACTCTCGCGCCATCCCTTTCGGCCTGGCGGAGACAATAAAAAAGCTAAAGTAAAGGAAAATACCATTACTGCAACAAAAGTAGTCAACAAACTATACTATAAAACTTTGGCCACATTGTCAAAAAATTTAAGAAAGAGGCAAACATGTTGAAAATAGACGATCTACAAGCTTACAACGCCTCTCAACGTGAGGCGTTGTGAGCTTGTAGATCTGCTATTTTCACAATATTGACTTGTGGAACGGAGTCAAACAAAATTGGGGGGGTCCCCAGTTCAAATATGATTATTTGGGGGGGGGGGGGGGGGTTAGCCACTGCCCTAATCGGACCGAAATGATCTGAAATTACTACATGACCATAATGCAGCCTAAACGTGCGTTGCACGGGGCGGTCCTGCCATTACGTTAGTTACTGGAGTAAGTTGCTGTGGAGCTACACCAGAAGACACACACAACATACACCATCTACAATGGACTAACGGAGCAGCAATAATAACAGTTACCGCACGAACGTGCATTGTTGACAAAGTGATTGCACAGCCGCTGCAGGCATGACAACCACGTTAGCGTTAGCTACGGCAACTATCACAGCGCCCTGTCCGTCGTCGCTGCGACTGACTCTGGTGGCTACAGCCATAGATATATGGACTAACGGAGCAGCAATAATAACAGTTACCGCACGAACGTGCATTGTTGACAAAGTGATTGCACAGCCGCTGCAGGCATGACAACCACGTTAGCGTTAGCTACGGCAACTATCACAGCGCCCTGTCCGTCGTCGCTGCGACTGACTCTGGTGGCTACAGCCATAGATATATAAACACTACAGCAAGCTCTCTGAGATGCCATTGTCTGGGAACTGCTCTTAGCGTGACACGACCAATGAGAGTGAGCGCTTTCGTTGTTGCTAAGATACGGTGCATGGCACACGGCGTCTCTGCCCCATAGCTTGTAGATCTCACACATGATTGGCGTAGGCTGCGTTGCCGTCGACGCTGATTGGCTGCATGTTGCTGTGACGTTGAAATGGGGTGCCAGGTCTGCTTTGTGTGTAAGCGATTTTGGGCTCATTTGGGCGCGCTTTTGGACTGTTTTCCATAGAGCACGGCAGGGCTTGTTTCTGTCCCGTGACGGATGTGGCAAAGAAGGTGCAAAACGAACCATCCGGAAGTAAAGTGCGAGATGAAATATATAGCACTTTTTGATTATTAGAGAAGGAGACAGATGTGAAGGTGGAAAATGGAATGTAGGAGGTTATATATTTTTTCATGAGCGATTTTTGTAGCAAGTTGTGAGTGAATTGGGCCACTCCTGTGGGCGGGGGGCTGATTAGAACCATTGGGGTTTGGGAAGGAGACGCTCTCTGTTTGAGTAGTAGAGATAGTTTGGGTGAACTACTCCTTTAAATGCAACAAGCACAGGGATAGCTTGTCAAATAGCCTAATAAGCAAGGGATAATAAATGGGGAGCGGGTCATTATTGAGAAACAGGGTGATTAGACCCTTCGCCGGGGTCTAATCGAAGGATTTAATTGCTTACGGTTATAAAAGTATTTCCAATAATTTATGCCAGGTGCAACGGGCCGCCTTGGAAATCAACGGAAAGTGCTGATAAAATAGAATCAATATTCGGTTACTGGATTGTCTATTTCTCACCTCAAATGTTTTCAAAAACATTCTTGAGAGCAATGTTTTGCTGTAAATGGCATTGTGTGCTTATTTACATGGCTGTCATGTTGGATATGGCATAAAATCAAGCGGCGCAGATTGATATTGGCAGGTGTTCTGGCTGTCTGTTATTGAGTTCAGTGGTAATTCTTCAAAAAGAACAGACCATTGAATTTAGTGATTGACAAATCAGAACCAAGCATTCAACCAAGCCGTGTAATAATGACCAATATGACATAAAACAGTGGTTCTCAAACATTTTAAAAATGTTATACCATCTGTAAGGGTCCATGTGGAACCTAGTCAAGGAACCCTGAGGGTCCCTGCTGGACCCCACTTTGAGAACCACTGACATAAACATGTGATATGCCAGACATTCTATTGTGGTAAAGAATCTCAAATGGAGCTGTTATGGTTGGCTGACTGACTGTGTGTAGCCTGGCTCCAAATAAGCCATATGGGGGAAATGAATCAGTCATAAACCCCCAGATCTGTCATTTGTATGGCAAATGCAGTTATGTTATTTGACAAACACAAAACAGTGCAGACATTGTATTAAAATGTGTTTTTAAATATACTACTATAATTGATTTGTCATGGCTGTGAAACTGAAGCTGAACCACAATGCTGTCTTACTTGATATGTCACAGTGACTTAAATATCTCTCTCTCTCTCTCTCTCTCTCTCTCTCTCTCTCTCTCTCTCTCTCTCTCTCTCTCTCTCTCTCTCTCTCTCTCTCTCTCTCTCTCTCTCTCTCTCTCTCTCTCTCTCTCTCTGAGTTTTTGTATTATTTCAAAATGCTTTATTAGTATGATACAATATGTTTTACATTGCCACAGCACACATAGATAATAACATCAAACAAGTCACAACATTACGTATACAGACAACAAGTGAATAACATGTATCCTAACAATAATGAATAACAAGCAATATAGCTCTCTCTCTCTCTCTCTCTCTCTCTCTTGTGACATCCTTTGAAATCTGCACTCTCTCTCTTTCTCCACCCAGCCTCTCAATACCTGCCTTGAAAGAAAAATGTAATCCAATCTCTCTCTCTCGCTCCCTCTCTCTCTCCCTCCCTCCCTCCCTCCCATCCTCTGCAGACGTATCGCCAAAGGAGTCTCTGTGCTTACCCATGGGGCCATGGCGCTCCGCAGGGACCAGGGGCCCGGCAGCCGCGGCCAGTACGCCGGCAACTGCCAGACGGACGGCAACCAGACGCACAGAGTGCCAGACAGAATCAGGTGAGACGAGCCGGCAGGTGGGCGGGTGGGCGGGCTGGCTGGGAAAATGAGAGGAGAACAAATGGTGTCTTTGAACTTCTGTATATAGTCCCCCACCACAACACCCCCACCTTTTTCTGTCAGTCTGCAGAGAACCAAAACGCATGCAGGAACTGCTGTATTATAAGATCCATTAGATTACGTTTGCTGTTCTTGTGTGTGTCGGTTTACTTTGGAATCGGTGAGAGAGGGGGCAGGTACAGAAAAATAATGGTTCTTAAATGGTTCTTAAGACCTGAGGCCGATTCTACAAATGCTTTCTAACCAATAGTTTTTCATGCCAAGGACCCCCAAATTGATATACATTTGGCCGCGGACCCACTCTAAAGAGCCATGTTTGGTTTCTAGTGGCACCTTAATTTTTCTCTGTGTGTGTGTGTGTATAGGGAAAACATTTACATGAAGTGCACGGTATCACGCCGGAAACATTGGCCGCTGTTCCATCGTTTTATGTTTCATGAGGAGGGGAGGGCAGGGGCGGATTTACTCTAAGGCACGATGAGCCTTACCTGAGTGAAGCTGTGCCTTCCTTCAGCCATGGGCAAATATTTGTATATTTGATAAAAAAGCTACCGGCCCTCGAATCAAGGCCGACTCTCTACATCGTGCATGTTGCATTGTTGCCTCCGACGGCTGTCTGGCGGATGTCTTGAGTCTTTTGTGAGTGTCAATGTGTATTCTGAGATTCTTTTGTGATTAGATGTGAAGGTGTCTGTCCGTCTCCCCATTCACAAACCCGCTTTGCAACGTCATGACACACACACAGTATAACCAGCACACGTGATTTTTCATTCTTGAAACAACATAACAATGCAGCAGCCGGGAAAAAAAAACGGCTCCACTGTCCAGGTGGAACGCACCACCACTATTGGGGGAGAAAGAAGAGGCACCCGTTGCTCCTTCATAATGCCATGGAATTATGACAGCGTCGGCCTCTTTCCTACCTGGACCTGACACTTTTGGCATGGAAGAACTTTCAAAGGGTCCATCCATGTGATTTGTATGGGATTGTAATCGCTGAAGCTGAACAACACGCTTGGTTCATCGATAACATCAAAGGGAGAATAGCCTAGATAAAGAACGAACTCCCCACAATAATCGAGTAGCCTACTGGACAGCTGTCCTGCGAAAACCTTTCCAACCCCGCCATTGTCATAACCATCCTCTAACACCCTGCGGTGTTGAGAGACTTTCCTCCGCAACAAACAGAATACAGAAGCTCCTGAGATCACTTTGACTGGTCACTCGAACTTGATACTTTTCTCATTTGAAAAATAACTAGACACTATTTGGATTGCGATGATATTATCAGGGGTTTCACCTTTTTGTATTAGCCTGTTACTGCGTAATTTGTATGCCTGTTGTATGTTGATTGAAGTCGTATCAAAGTAGGGTGACCAATGCCCATTGACCATGTATTTATTCATCGCAAAGCCTATTGTAACATATCAGCCAAAAGGTGTGAAAACATAATGTGGACCTAAAAAGGAAGAGGAGATCCGAGCACTCACTATTCATTTGGAAGAGTGGAAGTAAAGTTAAAACATATATATTTTTTAATTTTTTTTGGGGGGCTTTTATGCCTTTATTGATAGGACAGCAGGTTCACAGGAAATGGGGAGAGAGAGATGGGGAGTGACATGCATCAACGGCTGTAGGGATCGGGACTCGAACCCACTGACACGCTGTCAGGCTACACTGAGCCTAGGTGCCTGGACCGCCAGCGGTGCAGGCCGTTAAAACAAATGTTATTCTATAAAAATGCCAACATGGTCCAAAATGCCAACATCGCCCTGATGAAGGTCTTCATCAGGGCTCCGCCCCTGGGGGGTGGGCCGGTGACTTTTTTGGCGTCACAGTATTATACTGCTAGAATGCGATGAGAAGAGGAGAGACGAAAGAGGCGAGGTGAGGGGAATGTAGACGAGGAGGAGACGGATGGAGATAGTGAGGAGGGAGTATAGGGTGACTTTGTCTTGCTGCTGGTGTCATTTCCCTGTCAGTGTGTGTTGAAGAGGCACGGCGGCCTCTTCAACACGTGGGTTTCTAGAGCTGTCATGCTCATGCACATTTCTATAGACAGCTTGCAGGATGATGCCGTATGTTGCTGGATCGAGACCAGAAGACCGCAGACCGGCAAAGCCTATAGAGTGAATCACCAGCCCGTCATGAAACGCTTCCAGCTGCCTTGCGGTTGTTTATGTTCTCAAAGCAGCTTATATACTGTCTCATCTGAAGAAATTGGAAAACGCCCGAGATCTTCTTCTGAAAGCCGAGTTATCCTTTATAAAAACTAGGCTGATGCCCACTGGGAACAATGCCCATTGGGCATTTGGGTTATCATGCAATTCCCAGATCCTCCCCCGGTTACCCATTGTTGTACACGAGATACACGAAGGACAGTTAAACAAGTAACAGGAGATGTAGGTGTAGGGTCTTGATCTATGGGACAAATGGGGCTAAATTTACTTACTCACACGCATATGCTGAGATTTGCATAATTTATGGAAGGATATAAATTGGCTTGTGGATGTTGTTAGGTTTTAATAATATAATGTGTCTGTTGGGCGGTGAAACCTTGTTATGTCCAAAACTGTTACTTTTCAGGATTCAAAATCTAAAATGGCAGATCTACAAGCTCAAAACGCGTCGATTCGCGCCTTATTTCGAGCTTGTGGATCTGTTACTTTTGATGCTTCTGTGTGTGATGCTGTAGTATGATCAAGTAGGGCATTGAAAAGAGGTTTCTGTCTGACAGCAATGATGTATTGTGTTTGATCCTGCTGCTGTGTGCCCATAACAGCTTTCTATACAGTTACACATGTCTTGTCAAAGCGTACACTTCAGCATACCCATGAACCACGACCTGCTCGCTCATTGTAAGTCCCGCTATCTAAGATGTGATGTGAAGGTAAACCTCTTCAGAGCATACTGTACAACCCTGTATACCGCCCCTTTGTGGGTTAAGTTCAGGAAGGCAAGCCTGTATAAGCTTCAGATTGCTTATAATGAACAAGTGAGTTGTAGCCTTGCGTGGCCACACTACTGTATATCACTGCGTGGATGTGAGTCTGGCGCTTCTATGAGGATTTTTTCCACCCAAGGGGCGGGATCAAAAGGCTCTGGACAAAATTGGTTAGACCTACAACTAACTACCAATTACAGTCTCCCATACTTGAATACTGGGCCCTGATTGGACACCCCCAGACCCCCTTCGGGAGCAGGAAATGGATTCACAATGGAGCGGTGCCATACCCAAATCACAGAGGGCAATTTTGTTTTTGCACTGGCAGATTCGTCTGGTCCTAGGAGGCTAAGTGAGTTGTTCTGCAATGTGGGGGTCAACGCTCTTCAGGCCCTATTGAGAAACCTCATGTACAGATGTATGTGTCGACTGAATGAGTTTCAGTCTCAGAATTCTTTTGTTATTATTAATTATTATGCTGCGGTCTAACCCCAGCCTCAGTGTTACAAGATATCGGTCTACTTTCTGGAAACACTGGTATGATTCTCTTGCAAATAGCTGATGTTTTAATGGTAGAGGTGTTTTTTTTATGTATGTATAGTGTTTGTCTTGTTATTTGTTTTTTAATGGACCCCTGAGTCTACACAAATAAAGTTGATTGATTGATAAGAGCAAGAGAGGACGAGGAGAGGAACGATGACATACATACTGTATCGTACCATACCCTTCACTTTGCTTAGTCTCATCCACACTAAATATGGTTGGGAGATTTAGACAGACGGGACAGACAGACTGATGATAGAGACAGGTAGTTCTCCAATCCGTTATCTTGTGAAGGTGAAGAGATACATTTTGGGGGGGGGGGCGGCTCTTCTCTTCTCCGTACCAAGCTCTCCGTCACGATTCAGAAGCACCGGCGTCTCAATCGCCTCATTTGTCAGCGTTGGCCGTCTATCACTCTGGCAGCCACTCCACTTGGCGGGGGGCGAGCGTCGCCGAGGTCGAGAGTGGCAGTCCTTGGTATGGCAGGCGTGAATGATACCTGTGTCATCTTTTTGACATTGTGTGTGTGTGTGTGGGGGGGGGGGTCTCAACTTTTGTCAGGTGTAAGAAGGCCCCCTTTCTAGAGTGGTTAAAGAGCTCCAAGGAAAAAAAAGAAGGTGAGAACCCTGTAGAGCACTGTTTCCCAAACAGTGGGTCGGGGCCCAATTTTTATGGGTCCTCCTTTTTTCCGTTTCTCACATAAAAACTAAATATGTACAGTAGGCTATATTATTTCAAAATATGTAAACATTTTAAACAAAAGAATCACAACTTTCATAAATAAGATCTAGTAATTTCCACAAATACATTTTAAGTTTAAGAAGTAGTGAAAATAGCAGATCTACAAGCTCACAACGCAACGTTAAGTGACACGTTGTGAGCTTGTAGATCTGCTATTTTCACTAGTTTGGGTTCTGGGCAAACGTCTAATTTCTCTTTTGGGTATTGAGCTAAAACGTTTGGGGAACCACCTGCGTAGAGCATGCACATCCTCTCTGGTGGTACAGGGGCAGAACATTATTATACAGACAGAACATTAACATTAGAAGATAAAAAAGTAAAGTCCTGACACTGTTATTTGCTCCCACTGATCAGTGGGAGCAAATAACAGTGCTTTACTTTTATCTTCATGTAATAAAGGACTTTGATTACATAATTATGGTGCAAGCAGGGTAGACACAGGCTATGTGGAGACAATTATCTTTGGACAATGAACACCTCAAAACGTGGTGTGGGATGGTGTTATCAGCAGTGGACGAAGAACATTTACTCAAGTACTATACCTAAGTACTTGAGTTATTTTAATAACTTAGTTACTCAAGGTATTTAGATTAATTCATGTTCATGTTTCCGATACTTTATACTATTGTACTTTTACTCCACTATAATTATTTGTAGTTAAAGCTCTATATCGTAATTGCTGCTATAGAGTGTTTGTTCAACATGGGTCTCTCTGTCTCTCCAACTCTCTAATAAAGGGGCAATACATTTTCAGGTGGGAGAACCCTACTCATCAGCTTCAATTTTATAGCGTTCCAGTTTCAATTCATTTCCATTTGACTTGTTTATCCTGTATCCCGTATGAGTTCTCTCTACTGAGTGGATGAAATTGGTATGCCGACCTGAAAATGCCTTTTCTGTTTACTAAAGAGCTGGAGAGACGGGGAGACCCCTCTAACTGAACACTCTATAACTGATTGAATATCAGAATATAGAGCTTGGACTGAAGTGAATGGAGGCGGACATTAAGGGCTGTATCTTACACTGAGCTCAATACAGCGCAAAGGGCAGCGCAAGCGTCATAGTTTACAGCTGACACTGTTGTCATTTTAATGCCCAACTGCCCCTGCTGTGTAACTCAGTGGTTCTCAAACTTTTTCGTGTCAAGGACGCCCAAAATGATGTGTATTTGGCCGTGAGCCCTAATCTGAAAATATTTTGTGCCAGGGACCCCCAGAAGAGAAGCCTTGTGAAAAAAAAGCAAAACTATTTAAAAAATAGTAGATCTGCGTGGTTAAAATGATCGTGATGCTGTATTAACACATTTTGCTGGAGACCCCCTTGAACCAACCCAAGGACCCCTGGCGCTCCCCGGACCTCACTTTGAGAACCATTAGTGTAAGTACAAAATGTGCTTGTGCCCGTCTGTGCACACGTTGGTCTTAAAATGAGGTGTGTTCCGGCAAATTATTGCCATATTGTTATCTTGGTTGGAGTGAGAAAAGGTCAGAAAGAGATTGCATCGTAGATGATCACTGACCTGGGCTAGAATCTGGCACTGTCCCCCAGCACAGTATTTACTCGCTATTTAACCACATAAACCCCGGTTGACCGGTGTATCTCAGGGCTCTATACTAGTGTATTTTCTGTTATGGTGGGGAAAGCTTTTGCTGAAAATAGTCGCCTCTGCAAAAGTCTCCCCCACAATAGTGATGCTGGGGGTTAAATGGTTAAAGAATGCATTAGATAGCCTAGTAGATTGAGCCACCGTATCAATGTGCATGTTTGCAACGTGCGCACACCGCTTGCAATCAGAATCCATGTGAAATTTTATTCAACACAACACTCACATGCAACATAATAGTTGTTGAAAAAATATATGAACCACTTAAACCCCAGCATCCATATTGTGGACTTTCGCAGAAAACAGCTGATCTACAAGCTCTCAATGCGTCACCTGCAACACACTCTGTGAGCTTGGAGATTGGCTATTTTCAGCTAAGATATTCAATGTAGAGCAAAACCAGAAAAGTCACTTGTATAAAGCCCTGCGGTACTCCAGTCATCCAAGTATGGGTTTTTAGTGGTTAATGATCTGTGCCAGGTGATCCATATAGCTTATTGCATTGGTGTCACCAGCCAATTTGCCGCACTGGAAGGCACCAAAAATTGTAATTGTTTTTGTGCTCAGAAGCCATTAAAAAATAAAACATTTGCATCACATTTGCATTATTCCTGTTAATAAGAATATGACTAAGACATAGGATAACAGTTGAAAGTAGTCGCAGATGTGTGTCTTTGCACAGATATGAGAGTGGTTAAGAGAGAGAGGGAGAGAGAGAAAAAGAGAGGAAAAGACTGAAGAATGCCACAAACCCATCTGTCTCTGCTCAATGTACTGTACATACTGTACGTTCAACAGTTAAAGTCCATTTCAGGGCTCTGACGCGCGGAACCATATCGGCCCTGACACTCGTGATTTAGTTGGTTTTGGGGTAGGTTGACATGTTGAATATATAATTTAATATATATTCATCATGTTACATATATATATATGTATGTATGTATGTATGTGTTAATCTACTGTTGGCTTGTGCTGGTCAGACTTATGGTTCACTTAAAACATTTTGTTGGTCATGTAACGCTCGGCCCTTACTGTCAATGAGCCAACAATGGACACAAAAAAAAAAGGTTTCAATGCACAGTATGGATTGAGCTGCTGGACGGAATGCAGGAGGGAAATAACACTAACACATAGGAACCCTAATTAGCACTGCAGTTTTATAGTCCACTCAGGCATTCAGTGTACGGTATATGTGTTCCCAGAGACTGCATGCCCCATAAAAGACAATTGAGTGAATGTGAGGAATCATTTGAAAGCTTTTCTTCCAAAGCAAGATTATATTGACCTCTTTAAAACAAATGCAATGCCTCAAATCAATAGTTAGCGTGATGCAAGAAAAAAAATCACCTAGGTGTATTTCTGCACGAAACAGAAAAGTCTGGTCCTGGCTATATTGGATTTTTAATGTGAAGTTGATTTAGCCAAAGGACAGTTGAACTGACTGGTGTCGCTGGTTATGATAATGAACACAATGATGACACAGTACCACACACAATACACACTCAAGTACACAATTGCTCGGGTTTGTGCCATACCATCAGGCAGCAGTTATCGCTCAGCACGCTGCTGAGCAGCACGCTTGCTAATTATTTTTCACTTGCTGATTTTATTGCCGTTTGATCCCTAAGACAAATTGTTTTGGGCTGGGAAGGATTTTTCCACTTTGAGATGTTGGCAGCAATGGCAAAAAATGTTCTTGTAACCATTTGGTTATGAATGTTGTTGGTATTAACAGTGATTTCTAATTAAGTACCTCCTCCTCCCATGCTGTTGGAGAGGAGTTATGTTAAGTTATGTTCCATTCCATTTGTCTTGTCATTGAGAACAGAAGGGGGTATTTTCACGAAAGTTGGTGGGAATGATGAGAGGCTGTAGCGGTCAAGAGCTGCACGCACATCCATAAGTCGGCTATTTTGACGGGTGCTAGATCAGACTAAATAACATTGTAGAGAGGGAGAAGGTCAGACACCTGGCGAAGGCCACAGAGGCCGAAACGTTGTGTTTTTATACCTCTGCATAAATAAATATATTTTCCTGGGAGCATTAAGACTGTGTGCAGGCCTCCTCCCTCTCTACAATGATCAGAGGCTGCCCTGAATTGGTGATTAACGTTTGGTCTCAAAAGGTCAAGGACAAGGTGAAATGTATTTTGAGCATTCACATCTCAGGTGGAAATTGCCAACGTGAACAGTGGATGCCGGTGGATGTCACAAACATAACATGCACTGATGTCAGACACAACAGAAACCGTTGCTTAACAACACTGATTTGCGCATGTGGCCAGGGGCTGACACTTGGTGCAGGATAAATGAAGCTATAGATGAATGAAGCTAAATGAAGCTGATATGTGTCACTGCACATGAAGTGATTTAAACTCCTAAGATTCTGTGGTGGCAGGCAGCTACTTTACCCCTGCTGTGCCACCCGGGTGCCCGAAGCTAGACGATATGATGCTACCACTGCCTACGGTACTACTGATGAAGTACAGTGTGAATGCATCCTTAAGTCTTTGCCTGCCACTGACGAGATTTCTCGTCACATTCTGCTAAGGCGCAGCCCGCCATTGACGAGTTTGACGAGATTTTGTGTTTTCAGTGGTTTTCCACTAGATGGCGCTGTTCGCTCGCCTATGGATCACTGTTTCTGTGAAGGAGAGAAGCAGCGGGTGACGTCATCGCAAAAAAAAAACACACCCTGTTCTCTCCCTTGTAATTCAATCTGGAAGAATGGCTTTTCCGCTGTTTGTGTTGCTTTTAGGGGAATTCAGCCTACATTCAACTGGCCACAACTATGGAGCGGATGATCACAGTGGCTCACTTTTTCCCCCCTATTCTACGAGACTCGGATACATCTTTTAAAGCGATCGGGGGATCGATCATACTGGAGATAAATATTCTATGATGTTTCAAAGGCGATTGAAAACACTTGAAAATCGCCGGCAGTGGCGTTTTATTTCTGGCAGTCAAAGAGTTAATCCTTCCTTTTCCGGTGATGTGTTGTGTCTAGCATTTTCTCTCCCTCTCACATATACAGTTTGTGTGATACGGGTGACACATTTTAAATTGAAATCTTCAGCAATCAGCCAAAGCTCCCCGCATTATGCAGAGTGAAATGCTATAAGTGCAGACATGAGGATTGGTTAACAGTCATGAATAACCATGATTACAAGCTGGAGCGCCGCCATTTACTGTACCAGGGGACGATGATACAGAGGATTGACTGCAGAAGAATAGAGGAATGGAATGGCTTGTTCTGCCATAGTGCAATTTAGTGTTGGAACAAAGCGCCGAGCACCTCTGTTCGAGTTGCGTGATATGTGCTAGAATGCCTAACAACAACAGCATGAAATATTAAAATTCCTGTCTGCATTTTTCTACAGTTTAAGGCTCAAACTGTAGCAGAATGCAGAGAGACAGAGCATAGAACAGAAGGGGAGGTGGATGGAAGGAAAGGAAAGAAACAGAGGCAGGAAAGAAACAGCATTCCGAGAAACAAACAGTATTCTAATTGATCCATGTACATGTAGTGACATTTCTCCCTCTGTTGTTTACAAGGTTTATTATGCGATGCTTACTCGCCTGCGTTCTAGTTGTGGCTTGATAGACACACAAAAAAAGAACAACAAACTGCAATTGATGTTTTAAAAACATGAGGCATCCACTATTCTACACAGCTGTCCTGAACTTCGGAGATCAACTTCAGTTTATTGTCACATCACAAGTTTTCACAGGTTCAAAAGAGTGGGTGAATTTATTTTCCATAAACACTCCCTTTCAATTGATGTTACAAAATAGATAATCATAAGTCAAAATGTCAACATAGCAAAACAAAATCAAATATACCTAAGGTGTAGATTTAAATAAGCAGGCTGCTTGCCCTGAAGAAGGCCTGTATGTGAGGCCGACACATGTACAGTAGGCTTGATTTGTATCTGTTCAATGATGAACTAGCCTCTCATTAAAGCTTCTTAACATGTTTGTTAACCAAAGGGCACCTTCCTACACTGTTTTTATCTTTCGCTGGCTTTTAGAACACTGCAGCCCTCCTCTTTTGATTTGTCTTATATATTTTGTACATACAGTATCTGTCAAAAGATAAAACAAAACAAAAAAGAGTGAGTGCTTGTTTCCATTGTGGTGCTTTGAGTGTCTGTGTCATTATTATTACACAATGCTAATTGAGCCAAATCTATCTGCCTCTGCCTCAAACACTTAATGAAGTGTGCCAGGGATGATTCCACCATGAAGTCTAACCCCACACCCCAACCCGCTCCCTTAGATCAACACAGGATTTTTTTTTTTCTGCCCTTCTGTTGAAAACCCTGGCCAACACTCCAAACGTCTTAGACTCTTCTCCTTGGCTGCCAAGCTGTGGAGTAAACGGCCCCTTTTGCAGTCAGGACTGCAGACTCAATCCACTTTCCACTGCAGTCTGAAAACCCTAGCTATACTATGCAGATATTTACTTTGTATTTACGATTGTTTTGAGCATGTTGTTTTGACAGATGCTAGGTTTCGTGTTTGCCTACCAGCATCCTAGTTTATTTGAAGGACTACAATGTTTTCTCTACTCTACTCGTGTGACTATATTTCCCTGTTGTTTTGGAATAGGGTTCATGGCATTTACAGTGATCTTGCACTTTGTAACTTTGCACTTTGTTAGTCATTCTGGATAAGAGTGTCTTAAATGCCAAATGTTGAAAGTGTCTAAATTGTAAATAGCAAGTCACCTGTGGGAAACAGCAAACAGTGCATCGGTCGGGGGTAGAGACAGGTTGAGTGACGTGAATGTCATCCAAGCCATTAATCAGCGCATAAAATATTACTGTGGAGAACAACCTATTATTTAGTCTTTAGTCCAATGTGAACCATGAAGCCCTGTACTTTGTTGTATGACAGATAACTAAACTAGATCTAAAGCTCACAACATGTCACAATGCACTATGCATCGGATGCTCAATGCATGAGCTTGTAGAGCTGCTACGTTAGCTATGTAAAAGAAAAAGAAAGAAAAACATATGATCTCCATGTACATCTGCACATTATATATGCTTGTGTTGCATATAAGGGCCTGTATACTGTCAGTACAAACATATGCGATGCATGCATTGTGTAACACTATATTCAATATTATTCATATATTCAATATCCATAACGCCAGTTGTTTCTGTGAATCAAGATCAGAGAGAAGTGTTGATCAATGAGATGTCCTCTGATCATCTTATATGGAGCAATCCTTCTAGCTGTCAGCCCTTAAGGCCATGACACACTGAAAGTGACAGATGCTTGCATCATCAAACACAAGCCATATTTGACAACAGCTGTAGCCACATGTGGGTGTGTCATAACCTGTTGACATGTGTGCAACAGGCTTGATAACAGGACAGTCTACCGTCAAGGTGTTGACGTGCCTTTAAACGTCGGTGTATAATAAAGCAATAAGCCACACAAGGTTGCGATTTACCTTGGATTTTATAATGACTGGGGGGGGCGTAGTGAAGCACCAGGCGCTAGCCGAGTGCCTCCGACCATCTCAGCAATTATACAATTGAGGTAAACTGCTACCTTGTGTGGCTTATTGCTTTTCTAAAACAGTTACAAATATGGGAGCATGAAAATCATAGACACATCCCAAACAGTTCTTAATAATAATTGACTACGCAAACGACTTCTACAAGAAAGTGGTTCCCGGTTTCCGCAACTGAGAGCACAAACCAGGAAGAGGAACTTCTTGACAGAGACTATAGTGCCTGCCTGTTTACTCAGCTAGTCCATTGAGCTGGCTGTGTGCTAGACTTCAACTTTTACAAAAACAAACACATAGATAAGCAAAATGTAACACAAGGGGAGTAGCTCAATCTCATTGTAACCAAGATATTCGATTGAAATTCATACTTTCGGCCGAGAGGGACTAGGCAGAGACTATAGGCAATGCCGTGACATAAACGTGCTTCACCACTGCCTGTTTCTCCCTGTCTAGCGGTCTGTCTTTTGTCAGTTTGCCAAAAATAACAGATTTTCAAGCTAACGATGCGTTGCATGAAAATCTGTTCGGTGTTGGGAAGTGACACCAACGCACTACGGAACATAACTTCGGCTTTAGTGGCGTTATAGTTCATGTCTATAAACTAGCTTTTTGTGACCTATTATTGTCCTTTAAAATAAAGAGACAAAACTCCTGTGTCTCTTCTGTAACGGGAAGCCACAATGTGTGGAGGAGAAGGTGCTCCTTGTATCCTCAGTTGTCCTGAAGATACTTCTTATGTGTTATCTGTCCTGAATTCAATGAATGGGTCAATTCAAATTAGGTATTCAAATGTTTCTCCAGTAATGCAATAGATGCGAAAGAACGTGTGCTTTCGCATAACTGTAATAACTGGAATTACTGTTAACTGTAATGACAACATAGCCACTGTAGGGCAACAATAGCTGAAGGGGTTATAAAAATAAATAATACACTGATAACCACAGAAGGCCATTTTGAAGATATCAGCATTTTATTGTATTTCTTTAAATATTTTCATCTCTGCTGACTGTGGTTGAAATGAATTCGGAGAGAGAGAGAGAGGCATAGAGGACGATGATGGAACAGAGACAGGATATTATGAAGAGTAAGTCAATTGTAATTCAATAAGGGTGTCTGAAACACACACACACACACACACACACACACACACATACACACACACACACACACACACACACACACACACACACACACACACACACACACACACACACACACACACACACACACACACACACACACACACACACACACACACACACACACACACAAACAAAGAAGCTACAGCTGAATGATGGAATGAAAATACAAATAATAAAATAACTTTGAAAGACAGAACAGAGGGGGTATGAAGGTTGTAAGGAAGGAACGGAAAGGGAGGAGGAGGAGGAGGAGGAGGAAGGGGGTGGAGTAGGAAGGGGGTGGCAGGGCAACTGCTCATCTGGAGCGGAGGAGTGTCACGTCACCTCCTCCCTCCTTTTCTATCTCCCTCCAAGTGTCTCTCTCTCTCTCTCTCTCTCTCTCTCTCTCTCTCTCTCTCTCTCTCTCTCTCTGTGATGAGAGATTATTTCTCTCCCCAAGACATTTTCTGTCATCATCATCTCCACTCTGCTCTGCTCTTCAGCAGTACTGTATGTGAAGTCACTCATGCCCCCTCCCCTCTCTCTCTTTCTCTCTCCGTCTATGTCATTATCACACTCTCCTCTCTTCCTCTTCCATCCTGTAGTTGGTGAGAACGCTCCCTCCCTCTCTCTCTCTCTCTCTCTCTCTCTCTCTCTCTCTCTCTCACTTATACACACACACACACACACACACACACACACACACACACACACACACACACACACACACACACACACACACACACACACACACACACACACACACACACACACACACACACACACTCTCTCTCTCTCGCTCTCTCTGTCTCACATGCCCCCCAACCTCCCGAATTGCACTTCCTGTCGACGATTCTCTCCTCTCTCCATCCCTATCTTGTTCTCTTTGCTCTCGGCCTTTGAGAAGTGTCACCCGGCTGCTCCATTTCACCTCATGTCTTCCCTTCTTTCTTTATCCCACTACACCCCCCCCCCCCCTCTCTCTCCACCTGTCACCTGTCATATTGCTTCTCGCTGTCATTTGTCACAGATCTTCCTCTCACAGCCTGGGTGTGAGAGGTCCATGTTTTTCCTGTCCGTGGTTGTAGTACTTTTAAATATGACATGTTAAACTCACTGACTACATCTCACAGTATACTTACACATTACTGCTGACCATTTTTCAAAGCATAGGCCTACCATAGTTTGCTTGATTTTTGAGGAAACCATTAGTTCCCATACATTTCAGTATGAAAATCAACTTGCTTAAGACGGGTAATGATACTAAATAACAATGTGCGGGTATCTCTTTGCCACAGTTCCATTATTGGTGCGTTTTTTAAAAGCCTTTTAAAAGCACAGATTGATTTGAAAGGTCTAACCAAACATAATTAAACTTAACAGAGACTTTGAAACACATGATGAATGCAAACCATATTTATTGACTTGAAACACTTTGAGTTCATGTACAATAATGGCAAATCAGTGAACAGACAATGACATGCATTGATACTAGTATAAAATCCATGCAGAAGCCGGACAGTTCCTGGAAATCATGTTACACTTCAATCTGGGAACCCATTCGGTAAAAGAATTGAAAAGATTTTTCCCCCACTTTTTTTTGTGTAGAAACAGGAAGTTGGTTTGGATCCTCCCCTTTCTTAGTCCACTTCCCCCTGGGTGCTTTCTGTGTTTATTCCTACTAACAGAACACTACATGTTTATGGCAGTAGTGCTGACAGGTTCTGCTGTTCGTAGCAGAATCTGCCTTGAAAGATTGCCCTTATGATGACTCATGGTCTCACCAGTCGGGTGCACAGCCAGAAACAAAGGGGACGTTGAGATGAGAGATTGAGTGCTAAGAATTGTTACGACCAGTGAAAGCAGACCCAGACATGGAACAGGGTAAATTAAAGGGGTTTATTATAGGGACAATGGCGGCATGAGGGCGGCAGGCAGGCAGAGCAAAGGACAGGACAGAGAGGCAACGGTTGTGGGATGAGCTGAGCTGAGCTGAGCTGGATGGATGGATGGGGGATGGCAGAGCAGAATGGCAGAATCCTCAGCCAGACAGGCTGAGGATTATAGCTCCGGAGGGGTTGGCAGGTGAGGTGAGCAGGCACACGAGGTGACCATGAGCAGACAGATGAGGTGAGCACAGGCAGGCAGGCAGGCAGGCAGGCAAACAGGGAGTCCTTGTTTGGTTTCACTGCTGTAAGATACCTGTGATCTTGATGAGTAGTAGTTCTCAAACCTTTTCATGTCAAGGACCTCTAAATGAATGTGGTTTTCTCCGCAGACCCCCATCTGAACATATTATTTTCCCCATACAAGATTTGTGGAGTTAAAAATATGTCAAAGATAGTCAAACATTTTCAAGATCTTTTGAAAATAGCGATCGTATATTAGGGTTAAAGTGGTTAAACTGATTTTGCTGGGGACCTCCTGGAACCCTCTCAAGGACCCTTGGGGGTCCCGGACCCGACTTGGAGAACCCCTGCATTAGACCACGGACCACCATAACGCTGAGAGATCAAATTATTGGCTTAGGAATGTGACAAAAATTAAATAGTATCCATAAATTCAAGTCTCCATGGGGTGACTAATTTTTTTTTGGGTCAACTATCCCTTTAAGGGTCCAAATTGCATTTGGTTCCTAATCCTAACTATTTTGCCGGGGACCTCCTGGAACCCCCTCAAGGATCCCTGGGGGTCCCCGGACCCCACTTTGAGAACCACCGATCTTGTAATTCCCTTTATTGTCTGTGATTGAACGATGTCCCACTCCCAAGCTATAGAACCTGCAGGTGGGGAAGTTTGATTGTATGCCCTATAAAAAGGGACCATGATGTGAATGTGTATTCATTTTAAAACTTGCTCTGATGACG
The DNA here is from genome assembly GCF_963454915.1 of Gymnoscopelus microlampas. NCBI lineage: Eukaryota > Metazoa > Chordata > Actinopteri > Myctophiformes > Myctophidae > Gymnoscopelus > Gymnoscopelus microlampas. Next base: position 38,484,948 of record NC_139952.1, read on the forward strand.
GCGTAACGCAGAAACACGTCAGAAATAAATAAAATGGTAACCGATTGACAGTGTCTCTTGCAAACCCTTATTTTGGAGTGCCGCTTCCTTCCACCTGGATGGATTTCATCTCGGGGAGTCCGGAGTGTTGTGATCCGGCACAATGAAGCACGGTGACTATAGTGAGCAAGAACTCAAAGAACAATTCTGAAAATACAGAATTGCAGAATGGCTGAAAGCGGGAGACTGGAGTCTGGCAAAGAGTGGATGAAGGACCAGATTAGATATACTATGAGCGAAGTAAAGGGAGAGTGGCGACGATTTACCTGCTAACAATGGGCTTTGAAAAAGAGGGAGATTACCAGGGATATCGACAAATGACCTACCCTCAATGCCCAGCACTGTGTGTGTGTGTGTGTGTGTGTGTGTGTGTGTGTGTGTGTGTGTGTGTGTGTGTGTGTGTGTGTGTGTGTGTGTGTGTGTGCGTGCATGCGTACATGTGCGTGTTGTGTTTGGCTATAGCGGTTACAAAAGGGAAGGTCTCTCGCAACAAGTGCACTGACATTTAGAAGTGTATTTCTGTTTGGGAACCGGTTCATCCATTTTAACCTCTCTTAACTGAACCAGAGGGTTTAGACAAGCGATTGCTCGTGCAGACAGGGTTGTGTGGGCTTGCATTGTGTGTGAAATCCAGATTAGCGGGAGAAATTACCAATAATAAGCACAGCAGCATGCACTGCAGTGGTCTATTCTGCTGCAATACCTGCTAGACTAGGAAGGAAGACCATACTCGTGGCACGCACGCACACACACACACACACACACACACACACACACACACACACACACACACACACACACACACACACACACCCAGGATAATGGGGAGAGGGAAACACAAGGGGAGTAACTAGAGGCTCGGCAGAGCTGTGAAAAGAATGTGTTTCTCAAAAGAAGAGTGGACAGTTCACTGTTTTATCCTTTACTGAGACAAACAGTGCCATACAAATCAAACCACAATGCATTCTGGGCGCCGCAGTAGGGAACTATAGGAGAAAACCTAAGCAATTGAATGGCGTATTCTCTGCCAATGAAAGGGTGTAGTATTTGAACCTCCCTGACCCTTCTACACATCAACCAGAATGTAATGCCCTCTGTTAGAGGGTAGCACGGGTCTGCCCGTGCTACCGAAGACCCGATCCCCGAACCGAGAACCAAGCCGGGGCAGGTCCAACATTTTGACTAAAATGACACAGATGCGTTTCCCGGTCTTAACAGGTTAATGTGCACCGGGGCCAGTACAGGTCTAGAGATCCGGTTGGACTGGGTCTAATACATTCAAATTACCATCTGGTCCATTTCGATTTTTTTCACTGATCCTTTTCGGACCGGTCCAATGTTTTGGACACATGCTATACCCTCTACCCTCTGTTGAATGTTCTCCTTTAATCTTCCTGCCAGGGTTAATGGGTCCTGTAATGCTTTCTCTCTTGCCCACTCTGCATACATCTATTATCTATTATTACCTCTTATTTCTTTGATGTTTGTTTCTGTACACACACACGCACGCACGCACGTACGCACACACCCACGCACGCACACACCGCTCCCCCCTCTTTCCCCACACACAGACAGGACTGCAGACTCACTTGCCATTTTCCGTCGCAGTCTGAAAGCTGACGCCTTCAGAACTCCTCTCTCGTTGGATCACGTCTTGCCTTTTTTTGCGAATCGCAATAGATAGGCTACTGTGTGATCACATTTGCCGTATGTTAGACATACTGTATGTTTTCTTGCACTCTATTGACTTGACCATTTACCGTGTTCATAAGGTTCATATTGTTGCTGTCGGGCAGATACCTCTTATCTCCATATTCTAACCTTTTGTGTTTTTTTTCGTAAATGAACGCCCTACTTTTTTTTTTTTACAAATCTCTTTATTGTTTTTCTCAGACAGGATAAAATACATCAGTTTTAGGCGGTTGAACAAAGAGGTCTGAATTTTTTGACAAAAAACTACAAACAAACAAACAAAGCACAGTACAACAAACAATAAAATTAGTACAGTAATTAGCATACATAATAGGGGTCATAAAAATAATAAGAAATTAAAAAATAAACAGACAAGACAGACAATAATTAAGACACTCAATCATACCAGGGAGGGGAAGGAGAGGAGGGGGGGAGAGGAAGGGGGAGGGGGAGTTTCTCTGCACAGAGCGCTGATTATTTTCGTAGTATGGATGCCGATGAGGTCTGGTAAGAGTTACTAATTTATTTATTTTTTAATTATTTTCGAGAAACGTTAAAGAGGGAGAGTTTGAATTTGATCTAGTCTCTCCTTCAAAGGAGACACTAATTTGCGGGTTCTTCCACCATAGTTAGGGTGTCAATGTGGTCTAGAACGGGTTGCCAAATTTTGTGAAACATCTTCAAAGAGCCGTTAAGGGAGAACCTGATCCTCTCAAGTTTAAGACAGTACAGAATTTCATGAATCCATCTGTTGTGTGTAGGAGGGGAAGGGTGTATCCATTTAAGGAGAATAAGCCTCCTAGCGAGTAGGGTCGTGAAAGCAATAACTCGGCGTGCTGAATTGCGCACAACAGGCATTACTGTGGTTCCAAGAAGAGCAGTGAGGGGATCCGGATCAATTGGTTCACCCAGCACCACCCCAAGGGTGTTAAACACTTCTGACCAAAATGTTGACAATTTAGGGCAGGACCAAAACGTGTGCATGTAATCTGCTGGCGATTGTTTACACCTATTACAAGCATCGGATCTCTCAGGGTATATTCTGGCCAGCTTTGCATTGGTATAATGGACTCTGTGTAATATCTTGCACTGTAATAGTTTGTGTCTTGCACAAATAGAAGAGGTATGTACCAGGTCTAAAGCATGGTCCCACTGATTATCGGACAAGGTGATACCGAGGTCCTGGTCCCAGGTGGCCCTCAGGGAATCCAAATGAGTCGGATTAACTGTAAAGATTGTGTCATATATAATTGAAGTAAGCTTCCTGTCACCCGCTCTAAGGGATAAAAAGGAGTCTATCACCGAATCAGGTGGCCGGTTCGGGAACTGAGGGTTCTGACTCTTCACAAAATGCCTGATTTGAAAAAAGCGAAACATGTGAGATTTAGGGAGGTCGAATTCAGCAGACAGGGCTGCAAATGAGGAAAAGATATTGTCAGTATAAAGGTCTTTAATGGATCGCAGACCCTTATCTGCCCAAATCCGAAATACAGGGTCAGTACACGATGGAAGGAAATGGTGATCCCTGTATACGGGTGCTAGATTTGAGGACCTGTGTAGACCAAGTTGCCTCCTAAACTGGTTCCAAATCTTTAATGTATTAACTACGATAGGATTTTTGGACACTTGTTTAACCGGGAGGGGTAGTTGAGAGCAGACCACCGACCATAAAGAGAGATTCGAGGAAGCTCCCTCCATGCTGGCCCATTGGGGTTGTACTGCAAAAATCGAATTAGTATTCCAGAAAGTTATTTTATGTATGTTAGATGCCCAATAATACTGACGAAGATTGGGGAGCGCTAAACCACCCTCGGTTTTTGGGAGTTGAAGGACCTTGCCTCTGATTCGAGCCTTTTTTTTACACCATAAAAATGAGTTAATGAGCCGATCGAGAGTGGAAAAAAAAGATTTGCTGATGAAAATCGGAATATGTTGAAAAGGATACAAAAAACGGGGCAACACCACCATCTTTATCAAGTTTACACGTCCCAGTAATGAGAGGGGCAAGGTAGACCATCTATCCAAGTCAGACTTAAAGCGTTCCACCAGGGGGCTGATGTTCTTTGCGAATAGCTCTATGAAAGTTTTAGTAACGAATATTCCCAGGTATTTAAATCCCTCCGTAGCCTTTTTAAAGGGAAAAAGAGTTTGAGGTAGCTTGTCGGCCAGAGCGTTAACAGGGAAATATTCACTCTTCTGGAGGTTAAGTTTGTAACCAGAGAGTTTCTTGAATTGCTCTAGGATGTGTAAAATTACAGGAACAGAGGATGACGGATTAGAAATATACAACAGAAGGTCATCTGCATATAAGGAAAGCTTGTGAGTAGAGCCAAAACGGGTAATACCTTGAAACCTCTCTTCCTTACGGAGCCAAATTGCCAGAGGCTCGACTGCGAGCGCAAACAGCGATGGTGATAAAGGACAACCCTGTCTATTTCCACGGGAGAGGGAGAACTGGCCAGATTTCACTCCGTTAACATTGACCGAAGCTACCGGGGAAGTATATAAAAGCTTAATCCATGAAATGAAGTTAGGGCCGAAACCAAATTTGTCGAGGATATAAAACAGGTATCTCCACTCCACCCTATCGAAGGCTTTTTCCGCATCTAGAGAAAGCACTAATTCGGGAACCCTAGTGGTAGGAGAGTAAATGATATTAAACAGCCTCCTCGTGTTGGAGGACGAGTGCCTTCCAGGCATAAAGCCAGTTTGGTCCGAATGAATCAGGTCGGGAATGACTCTCTGGAGACGCGTAGACAGGACTTTAGACATTATCTTGAAATCAACGTTTAAAAGAGATATGGGTCTGTAACTACTGCATAAAAGTGGGTCTTTATCCTTTTTCAGCAGCAATGTAATTGATGCTTCCGATAGAGAAGGGGGTAACTCTCCCTTTGAAAAGGCGTCATTAAATACCCGTACCAAAATTGGGGCCAAAACGTCGCAAAATGTTTTAAAGAACTCTGTGCTATAGCCATCGGGCCCAGGTGATTTACCACTTTGTAGGGACTTGATTGCCTCCGATACTTCCAAAACTGTTAAAGGTGCTCCAAGGTTAGTGGCAGAGTCCTCATCCAATTTTGGGTATTCTAAATCTTCTAAGGGATTAAGCCCCTCCCAGTCCTGTGGACAGGTCTCGGAGGAATACAAATTTGCATAAAAGGCAGAAAAAATCGAACTAATTTCCCCTGGGTCTGTCCTAACCTCCCCCGCAGATGATTTTAATCTAGGGATCAGTCTGGAGGCACTGGCCGCTCTTGCCTGGTATGCAAGTAATTTGCCCGCCTTATCTCCTTGTTCAAAATAACGCTGCCTAGTCTGTAACAATTGTCTCTCGACCTTACTGGTTGATAACAAGTCGTATTGAGCTTGTAGTTGTAATCTCTGTGTGTACAAGGTGGGCGAGGGATTGACTGAATATTGGATGTCCAGATTCCGAATGTCGGATGAAATTGTTGTCAATTTGGATTGCTCCGATCTTCTAAAGTGGGAAACAAATGAGATAATTTGTCCGCGGAGATAGGCCTTAAAGGCTTCCCATAAGACGTTACTATCAATATCTGGAGTGTCATTGGTTTGAAAGTAAAAAGTAATTTGTGACTCGAGGAAGTCCTTAAATGTAGGTTCAGACAACAGCTGTGGACTGAATCTCCAAAACCTAGAGGGTGGTCTGCCATGTGGAAATTTTATCTCTAGAGATGTTGGTGCATGATCGGAGATAACTATGCTATGGTACTCACAAGAGAGAACATTATGCAATAATTTGTCGTCAAGTAAGAAAAAATCTATTCTTGAGTAACTATGATGAACTTGCGAGAAGAATGAGAACACCTTTTGAGTAGGAAACTTAGACCTCCAAGGGTCACATAGCCCAAGTTGGTCAGCGTGATATTGCAGAATTTTGGCTGATTTTGACAAAGTATTTTGTTTAGTAGATGACCTATCAAGCTCTAAGTTTTGGATTAGGTTAAAATCTCCTCCAATGATTATCTGATATTCATCAAGGTTGGGTATAGAAGAGAAAAATTTGGAAATAAATTTGTCGTCATCCCATGTTGGAGCGTAGACTGAGGCCAGGACCACGGGGGTGTTTAGCAATTTGCCCGAGACAATAACATATCGTCCATTTGGATCTGACACAGTGGTGTTCAAATCAAATGGAACGTCACGATGTATAATAATGGCGGCCCCTCTAGAGCTTTCAGAATATTTTGAGTGGAACAGGTGGCCCATCCACGGTTTTTTAATACGCGACACCCTTGCAGTGCGCATATGTGTTTCTTGTAAAAAGCATACGTCTCCCTTGAGCTGCTGCAAATGTGAAATTACCTTTCCAGCTTTAATGACACCGTTCATTCCTTTAACGTTCCAAGAAATGAAACGAAGATTCCTACCACTCATCGACGTCACCCTTTTTTGTTATGCCGGCATCTGAGCAGAGAAAGGGGAAGGGAGAGGAAGGAAGGAGGGGAGGGGCCCACACATACACACACATCCAGAACACACAAAAAGAAAAACACAAACCCGGTTCTCTGAGAACACGGACCCTAGTTCCAAAGGGAGCACCAAAAACGCGTATCACTCCGGATACAAAACTGCCTGACATGAGTCAGTCCTAATCCTACCTACTTAACTTCCGTTTCCCCTATCTTAAACAGTAAATGCTAACCCCATAACCCACCCCCCTACAAACCACTGAGTGAGAAAAGGTATACAATCCAAAAAATATACATAAATAAAATGAAAACATGTATCTCACCATTCCCTTCCACTCAGTGCAATTATCAACCCTCAATTCTGGCATAATCTGAATATCAATGTTATAACATCATCCCACAAGCAGTAGTAACAAAAAATATATCACATTAGAAAAACAAAAGACCAGGCATAGTACAGTTTTTTTTTTTTTTTTAGAAAAATGAAAAAAAGTGTTTTTTTTTTTTTGTTTTTTTTTTCCTTTTTCCTTTTGGTACTCAGGTTTAGGCTCCACAGTGAGGTGAGATACACATATAAAGAAGCTACAAAAAGCCTTTACAGAACCATTTGGAAAAACCATGTAAACGAAAATGTCATTCAAACTTGTTTCCCCTAAAATACATGGTTACCTTAGGGTCACTTAAAGTTTTAGGCTGCATAGTAAAAATTAAGGGAGAGTGAGCTCGGAACAACATATATACACCCAAAATACCTATCTTAACACAAATAAAGTGCATTTATAAAGCAGTGACAGCAAAACCTTCACAATAAGACCTGAAAACCAAGTAAAATAAAATAGCCCTGAATTCCCCCTCCACCCCCCCCCCCCCCCCCCCCCCCCCCAATCGCCCCCCTACAAAAAACAATTGGCCGTCTTACAATCTCTTAAGGTCTTTCAAAGATCAAATTAACATTAAAGGTGCTTCAATTACAGAGGTCCGACATTATGGTAACTACTGCATCAAGGCCACATTACAACCATTATATTGAGGTCCAAAACTAGAGTCAAAAGAAAATCCCATATAAGAAAGCAAATTGGCTCAAGTTGTCGTAAACATCATTAACCCAGTGGACTAATTAAGAGGGAAAATAAAAAATAAAAAAATGTAATAAACATAAATACAACACACATGTAAACAAGAACAAACAAAGACAGACTACAATAAAGCAGGTCCTAATAGACTGGACTAAAACTCCTCTGTATCACAAACAAGCACATTGGCCCATGGAATTTCACATAAGGGCAAACCATAAATTATTAAAGCAGGTCCAACAAGCCTAATAGTATTCCAAATAAAAGCAAGCCATCAAATAAGGAGAAAAAAAAAAAGGAAAAGAAAACAAAGGGGGGAACGTCTGTAATAGTAGTCAATTAAATAAATGATTTGCCCAAGGCTATGTAAGCTATGCAGTCAAAAACTCCTAAAGAAGATATTATTAGTCTGATGTACACAACAAATTAACACACAAAGAGAGAACAACATAAGGAAAGTCATCTGCTGTGTACAACACTAACTTGGCCAGAGAAGCAATTGTTCATTAAAAAAAACAACAACACATATTTAAGATTGCAACAAAAAAGATCAAATTGAAACTATAATGTATTTAAAACAAAACGGACCCGTCATCTCATTCTAAATTAGACAGCGTCAAGGCTAGTCAATCAGTCACAGCTGGGTTAATTCACGTATCAATACAACAGTCAGGCTAATAATACAATTACCATGTCCATGAAACACACCTAAAGTGCATATATTATCTCAATATAGTTGCGGCATAACACACAATTTACAATAAAAAATAAGGATAAAAGGGAGGGGGAAGTAGGGAGAGGAGATGAGCAGATGTCAAAAAAGGGGAGAAAAAGAAAGGCGTTACATCAAAACAGTGTCGCCGTCCCAGCTGAGCCGCGGCTAACCAGGGAAAAGCCCCAGCCAGCCAGCTATCAGCCCAGCCAGTCCGGACTATTATTGTCATGTACAAAAAGAGCAATAAAAGTAGAAATAAAATCGGTCCCACGTCAAGCGATAAAGTAATCAGATTGAGCGTCACAAAAATACACTGTCCAGATGAAAAAGAAGAAAAAAGAGCGCTCTTCAGCCCGGCAATGTTAATCAGTGTCTAGCTGCAGCTAGCCACCAGCCTTCCACGGCTAAGCTCGCCAGCTAACGGCTAGGCTAGCAAGCTAACAGCTAAGCAAGTCCACGCAGCAAACAATACATCTGCCAGGCCAAATACAGTTATCAAATCCAAGTCTGAACAGATCAAGTCATAAGCAAAGCACCCATTACTTGCGATTACTTGCGTTTAGATGTGATGTACTTTTCAGCCTCTTCAACGGACGCCAACTGGACCTTAGCTCCGCCATTTTCGTTAGCGATCATCAACTTGGCCGGGTAGTGGAGAGCAGGCCGGCATCCAAGCTTGTATAATTCGGCCATCACATCACGGTACTTGACGCGCTGCTCCACAACATCCTGGGGATAATCTTCATGGATGGCGATTCTTTGACCCTCGTACTCCAGGTTCCTCCGCTTGCGTGCTTCCCGAATAACTTTCTCCTTGACCGGGAGGTTGTGGAAACGAATGATGACATGCCTCGGCTTTTCGTTAGCACCCGGTTTAGCCTTTAGCGATCTGTGAGCTAAATCCAATTCGGGCGGTTCAGACAGAACCTCGTCCCCCAGAAGTTCGAACAGGAAGGTGGAGAAAAAGGTGGTGGGCTTGGTACCACTTTCAACCGATTCTTTAACACCGACTATACGTGCATTCCAGCGGCGACCCCTCGACTCGATATCCGAGGCTTTAGCACGCAGCTTCGCGTTGCTAGCCGCTAGCTCCGCGCATGCGGCCTCCAGGGAAACTATACGATCACTGACCAAATCCGCGTTAGACTCTAATGAAGTAATACGCTGGCCATGATCAGTTATAGTGGTGTGTATAAGGTCAATTTTAGATTCAAGCGTTGCGATGCTTGTTTTAAAGTCAGCCGAAAGAGCCGTCCTGTGGTCTTCTAGTAGGCTAGTCAGGGCCTCCATGCTGATGTCTTTAGTGGCGGCGGTACCGGCTTTCATCGAAATAGTATCTTTTTTGACGTGTGCGGAAGCCCTAGTGTTCATTTTCTGATATCAAGACTGAATCGCAAACTTTTTTAATTCAAACCATACCATTTATGAGGAAGGTAGTGGGGTTTCTGTTTAGGTAGAGTTATGAAGCGGGGGAGCAGAGAGAGGACGCGTCTACTCCTCACCCTGCATTACCGGAAGTCCATGAACGCCCTACTTGAGCATATTACAGCCTCACACAAAAGTATCTAAAGTAGCAGATCTGCAAGCTTTGAGCTTGTAGATCTGCTACTTTAGCTAGTTTTGAATTTGAATCCTGAAAAGTAACAGATTTGGACATATGCGGTTTCCACCCGACAGACGATATACAGTAATTTACTCTGATCGTGCACTTAAGTAACCTGATCCTGTGCTGCCTTTCCTTCCCTCATTTCTCTTACTGTTTCTCTCTACATCTGTCTTTCTCTCACTGATCAACTCAATTAATTTTGCTTCATTAGCATCAATGTTATAGATAAACTTACCTCCCCAAAGCAGTTTAACATTTCAAAATAAGGATAAGAAGACTAGGTCAAAACCGTGCATGAGACACTTGGGGGGGCTTTTTTAAAGAGAATTTTTGGGGTATTTGTATGGTCCTGAGGGCAAAGAGAGGAAGGATATGCAAAGCGTGACTGGGGTTGGAGTCAAACCAGGTCCTCGCCACTCACAGGAAGCATGGCACCCTGGACTGGAGGGCTTTTCATTTTGAAATTATGGATCTCTCTCTCTCTCTCTCTCTCTCTCTCTCTCTCTCTCTCTCTCTCTCTCTCTCTCTCTCAACCTAGAAAGAAAACTGTATGTATAAACACTAACTTTGAATTATTGCAATCGGTTGAGGTAAATAGAAGGTTTTATTGAGATATCTGAAGGGCTGTCATTGATAGCTATGTAATTTTTCATGTGGACGGAACCAACCAGGTGCTCACGGGAGATAAAAGTAGTAAATAGTATACTAAAAGGTCCTGGTACTGTAGGTACTTCTAGGATCAGCAGGAACAAACACTGAAGAAAACAAAAGTTAAAACGCCGAAGGTCAACGTGCAAGCGGCAAATTGCTTTTGCCGCTTGCACTGTGCTGCTTGAACTCGCAATGCCTTAATAGCAGCAATATGCTGCATTTGGGGCGATTCCATTTATTTATTTATTTATGACTGATATTGCCCTAATGTGTTTTCCTCATTCTCTCCCATACTTAACTCCCTCCCTCCCTATCTTCAAGTCAGGTCAGCTGGCCAATGTCCATAGCTGCACTTTTCTGTTTCATTCATTCATTCATTCATTCATTCATTCAAATGGCAGGTCAGTCCCTCTGGTCCCACAATTAACCCATTAAGACATGAGGCCGATTCTACGAAATGTCTTATAAATCCTAACATTGCTATATCAGTGTTTCTCAAACTTTTTCATGTCAAAAGACCCCAAAATGGGTTACATGGCGGCTTTCCGACATGTCGCCTTTCCGACGTTAACGAACCCTATACCTAACCCTCACCCTAACCCTAACCGCACGCGGAAGCCACTAGTCGGAGTGGCGAGATGTCGGCGTGGAAGACGGTTACCCCCAAAATGATATGCACTATTTGGCACCTGGAACAAAATATTTTGTTCCAGGGACCTCCAGAAGCAAAGATTTCAGTTACAAATGTTTGCTTTAAAAATATATGTATTCAAAGATTTGCAAAAAAAAACAAAAACATTTTTTCGAAAATAGCAGATCTACAAGCTCGTAGCTTGTATGTCTGCTATTTTTGAATAGCCAAATACATCTAAAATGACACAGATGCGTTCCTGGTCCTAATACTGTAGGTTAAAGCATGTGTCATTCATGTCTTCATCCTAGCAGTGTGCCTATCATTCATTCAGTCATTCTGTTATTCATTCATTGACTCTTGATTCATTCAGATAACAGACAGACAGTGAGTCGGTTAGACTCGCTCTCTCCTTCAAAACCGCAAACTCTCTCTCTCTCTCTCTCTCTCTCTCTCTCTCTCTCTCTCTCTCTCAGGTAATTAATTCCCCCTACTACCCCCTACTCTCCTCTATCTCTCGTCCCATCGATGCGTCTACATCTAAGCTCTTCCACCTCATCTCCACATCTCTCTGGCTCTCCCGCCGGGGCTCGGCGCTCTCAAAGGCACCGTATGCATCATTTTGCATGTAAATTGGATAATTGGATACACACACATAATGCATAAAGCACGAGATGGAGAGATGCACGCATTGAAAGAGACAGCAAAGTAGCACACGGGGACACCTTGCACAAAACGCGCACACACACACACACACACACACACACACACACACACACACACACACACACACACACACACACACACACACACACACACACACACGTATTGTATTAAATCACCAATGTGTAACATGCTTGATATGCATGATAAGTTGGAGTCACACTCATATGCATTCATGCAAGCGGAAATGCAGGCAGGCACGCACACACACACACACACGCATTATGCAGATGCATACATATACGTGACCTGGCATCCTGGCAGAGAAACTCAACTGATAGACTAACGTGTACTCATACACAGCGCGCACGCACACACACACACACACACACACACACACACACACACACACACACACACACACACACACACACACACACACACACACGCACTGCGCACTAAACTCAACAGCTGGTGCTTTATGCTGAGTCGTAGCTCTGTTGGCAAACAGCTCACCTGTCAGTTCACTCTGGGTTTAAGAACCCTCGTCTGCCCTTCACTGACAGTGGTTGAAAGAACATTTACCTCCTAAGTCAATGCATAGTTCTCAAACTTTTTTTGTGTCTAGGATCCCCAAATTTGACACACATTAGCCGGCGGACCCCCATTTGAAAAGGTTTTGTGCCAGGGACCCCTGGCACAAAAACAATTAAGATAGAAGATGTACAAAAATGTTCAGTGTGTAACAACGTACAAAACATAACACTTGCAAGCATAACAAACAGAAAATAAAATGGACATTCAGCACTTAGCATTTCGACAAAACAGAATTGACAACAACGTACACATCACCAAAAAGAAGCCAGCATCACCCGACAACCAGAACTCCAGACATTATTTCCATGCAACAACACATACTATCCAATAAATTGAAGCCCATTCTGAGCCGAAACACACCATCAGACCCCCATCATAATAGAAATGGTATCCATTTAGCAGTCTATATCGTTGGTTCACAAACGTTTTCAGACACAAAACATTTAGTGTCTCCCTGAACAACCTTCTGAATTTCCCACCTGTCCTATTTAATAGTGAAAATAGCCACCAAGCACACAGCGTGTCGCAATGCGACTATAGATCGGCTATTTTCACTATATCTTACAGTAAGTTTCTTAACATTTTTGGATTTTTTTTATTATTATTATTATTTTTAAGATCTTTGATTTTTGAAAAATATTTTGATTTTTAAACTTTGTAGGAAACGTAAAAGAAAGAGAGATATTTACTTACGACCCATAAAAATGGGTCTGTGACACAAAAATAGGTCCTGATCCATGGTTTGGGAACCACTGGTCTATGACAATCAATCAAATGCTGCCAGTTGACCACAGTGTACCACAGCCAGTTTCAGATGTGGCTTTCTAGTCCTTGACCAATAGCCTGCTTCCTATAGTTGTACTTCTCCCACCACTGTTCATTGAACAAGTCAGGTCAATACACATCAGTGTGTGTTTACTCAGACCAGAGCTGAGCTCACAGTGAAGAGCTTAGTTTTAACATCACACTGCCCTTATGTCTCTGAACGTTTACTCACACATAATGGACTTTAAATACGCACGCACGCACATTTATAACACTTTGGATTGACAAATTGAGGACACTAATTTTGTCCTCAAATGAAATGTCGTCTCCAAGCATTTGGTTTAATGGCCACCATTTGTCCCCAAATGGCCTATCTATGCGAGGAGTGAACACACACACACACACACACACACACACACACACACACACACACACACACACACACACACACACTCACACTCACACTCACACTCACACACACTCTCTCTCTCTCTCTCTCTCTCTCTCTCTCTACCTTAGGGGCCTTGCCTTGGTGTTGCCCCGTCCTGTCTTTGCTAATGAAACAAGTCACATCAACGTGACGACAAGCGTGAAGAGCTAATATCTCTGTGTGTGCGCGTGTGTGTGTGTGTGTGTGTGTGTGTGTGTGTGTGTGTGTGTGTGTGTGTGCGCTTATCGCTGTGTAAATGAAGCAGCAACGGGTACATAGTGTGCGTTGGTCCCATTGCTGTTTAAATATCAGACCTCCTTTCTCCTCTCCTCCGATCCTCTCGTTCTCCTCTTCTAAATCTCTCATCTCTCATTCTGTCCTTCTGTCCCTCTGCCATCCTGACCTCCATCTTCTCTCTATTCATCCCCATATTCTTGTTTATTCCCGTCTGTCCTTCTTTTGCCCGTCTTTCTGTCCCTCCCCTCTTTCAGATGTCCTTTTCCTTAACTTCCTCTCCTCCATTGTACCTCTCTCCCTGGCTGAAAGGTAGATAGATAGATAGATAGATAGATACTGTAGATAGATAGATAGATAGATAGATAGATAGATAGATAGATATATCCTCAGAGTTACTTCAGGGGTCTCCAAATCTTTGTGTGATTCTTTAAAAAAAAAGGAGGAAAAGCCTTTATTTATTAAAAGGCAAGTGCCAACTTGTTTCGACCTCGGAAGGTCTTCATCGGGGCGAAATGCACTGCCTATGGTTTGATAGTTTGACCGGAGTATTGCGGTGGACGGACCTCATTTGCATAACATTGAATTCCACAAAGTTTATGCAAATTTCAGGATGGGGCGACTGATGGAAAAAACTGTCCGTGTCGTACCCATCATGCACCGTGTGGTCGCATCCGATGCTCACCGCAGGGGATCAATTGCTTCCGTCGACGGATTCAGTGTGTCTGTAGCTTAACGGAATGCACATTATTGTTGCTGTTACTGTTCAGAAAAATGTTCCAATGGATCCAAAGTAGTAGTTATTATTTATTCACAAGCCTGTTAACTCATTGAGTGCCAGAATTAATTAAGTCAGCCAGTGCCAGTGTTTTGAGAATTTTTACTAACCTTTCAAGAGCCACAGAATATTTTTCTCCAGGATGATCTACACACCAAGTGTCGCAAAAGACGGAGGAGTGTCTCTGCTACCATTGGAGAAAAAAAAGCGCGTCACCGCGACCCTCTGTTCTTTAGTTATTGGCTGTTGAATATACTGTAGCTTGTTTTCGCCAAAAACGCAGAAAAAAACAAGAAAGCAGAGAAAATTGTATTTTTCTAAAATCCTTTAAAGAGGTGGTGCCATGGTTTTGCACTTTTTCATGTGTCTATGAGGTTGATAGAACTTCATTAAGCCCCCTGGTGGTGTTTTTATGGGGTTTTATGTATTCTCTGACTATTTGGAGTTTCTACCTGGAGGCTGAAACCTTGAGGGTCAAACGTGCCAATAGAAAAACAGCCCTTTAGTGACATAGTAAAATTATACCCTCCCAATCATTATCATAACACAACAGGTGTGGGCATGAGGAGGAGTAGGTGCTAAGGTGAGAACCAGGTATACTTAATGAACTGGAGGAGTGTCCACATAAAAACATAATTTTAACAATTTCTGTACACTTTTTTTTTGAAAAAAATCTTCCTCCTAGTATAACCATAATACCTGATGATTATGTTTTAGGGGGGGAAATCACTGAAAATCACGGCACCCCGTCTTTAACATTAGATCAGAGTTTGTTGTGATCACATTATTTCTGGGTCTACTGTCCTCCAGAAGTCATAGGATCATAGGATATGTTTCACTAGTTCTATTAGTATAAAGCCCACAGACAGACTTAACCACTTTCACTTCCATGTAAAAACAAAATCGAAAATAGCACAAAAAAAAAAAGATCTACAAGCTCACAGCTCACCCTCAAAGCTTGCATTAATTACGTTGAAATATTATGGAGATACAAGGTTTCTCTCCCCGACAGCAACGGAACGCGTTTGCCATCCTCCTCCGTTCAAATGACTGAGGGGCAAATTGTTCCTCTGTGCTGGTGTGACTGCAAATATTGGCTTTTCATTGGCTACAATGGCTAGATGTACCAAGTGTTTTGTCGTTTGCCATACATATCAAACAAGCTGGCCATCTTTTCCCTTAATCCATTATGACCTGGAAAGCATCTGTCATTTTAGATTTGTTTGGCTATTCAAAAATAGCAGATATACAAGCTCATAGCTCATAGATCTATGAGCTTGTAAATTCTTGACAATTTGTGCTCGACAATCTTTGAATATACATATTTTTTAAATTGAACATTTTTAACTCCAATATTTGTTTCAGGGGGGTCCCTCGAACATTTTGGGGGGTCCTTGTCATGAAGAAGGTTTTAAGCACCACTGATACATAGCACCATACGTTTTTTTCTGAAAACTGGATTTAGAAGACACTTGTAGAATCCCCCAGAAGCAAAGATTTGAGTTACAAATGTTTGCTTTAAAAAAAATATATATAGTCAAAGATTTGCTAAAGTTTTGCACGATAAAAAAAAACAATAGCAGATCTACAAGCTCATAGGGCTATGAGCTTGTATATCTGCTATTTTTGAATAGCCAAATAAATCTTAAAATGACACAGATGCGTTCTCGGTCTTAACGGGTTAACATAAACAAATTAGCTGGAGGCGTTGGGGATGATTACTTGACAGCTTGTTTCCGACAATGTCTCCAGACTCTTTGTTGGAGCATAAACGCCTCAGTCTCTCAGAAGACACTTTTCACACAACGACGTCTATCAACAATGGTTCTTATGATTATAAAAACAGCCTTCAGGGAGAGACGAGACATGAGCGGGAAACAGAGACAGAGACAGAGGGAGGGAGAGACAGAGAGAGAGAGAGAGGGAGGGAGAGAGGGAGGGAGAGAGGGAGAGAGAGAGAGATCGGCAGCACATTGTGTTGAATGGAATGGTTTCATTCATGTCCTCCCTGATGTTCCTTTCAGTCCCTCCGGGGCGGGGGGAAAAGAAACGAAAAGAAAAGAAAGAAATGCAAATAGTTGATCCTTCAGTACTACTGTAAACCATATTGCAATCAAAGGCTGCTCTCTGGATGAATGATTCTGTATTTGTCAGCAGGAGCTCTCCACTCTTCCTCTTGAGAGCATGAAATAATGATTGGCCAAGGCTGATTTCTCTTTAAGTTCTGTATATTTTACCCCCACCACTTTGATTTATATTTCATTTATACTGTATGTACTTCTATACTGTACTGTACATGTGTCTTCTTCTATGCTCTCTGTGCTCTTTCTCTCTCTCTCTCTCTCTCTCTCTCTCTCTCTCTCTCTCTCCCTGTATGTGTGTGTTTCACAAAGAAGGAGTGATGTTAGCTTTTATGGCTTATCACAAGCATCCCCCAGCGCACGTAGCATTCGCTATTACTCAGTTTGCTCGGATGATGCAGCGAATAGGGCCCCCAATTCTCCCCTCTCCCTTTTCTTTCTTTCTTTGCTCTCTTTCTCTCTCTCTCTCTGTGTGTGTGCGTGTGTGTGCGTGTGCGTGCACGTGTGTGTGTGTGCGTGCGTGCATGCGCACGTAATGAAATGCAAACATTATTCCAGCTCAGTTTACGACCCCAACCAAACGTCCTCTCCCTTGTGATGGCTTACATGTTTCCTGGCGGAATGGAAGTCACCCCCAGCAGACTGTAGCATACGGAATGCGCTAGCATTGTAGCGGATGATGAATTATGAATGGTGTTTCATGTAGCATGATGAATTATGAATGGTGTTTCATAGAGGAATCAATGAGCACACAAAGTCCACCAGGAGCATGAGGTGGAAAGCAACCAAGTACATTTATGAGTACCGTTTTCTGTTATTGTGTGGGAAAGCTTTTGCAGGAAGATAGCCGATCGACAAGCTCACTACGCGTTGCGAGCTTGTCGATCTGCTATTTTCTGCGAAAGCTTTCCTCACAATACGGATGCTGGGGTTTAAGTGGTTAATAGTTCTACTCCACTACATCTGTACATTTTGTACATTTTACTACACTACAATATTTGACAACTTTAGATTATTAATATAAAACATATATTAACCGCTTAAAACTCCTATATTCTATACTTAGGCTATTTTTACTTTGTTCTGTAAGTTTATTTTGATGACAATATATTTTGTTACTTTTACTCAAGTAAAATTCTGAGAGAGGGAGAGGGAGAGGAGAGAGAGAACGAACAAATAGACACACACTTGCCTTTTCTCTTGATGGTAATTCTTATTCATGTCATGTCCATGCTTTCATGTAACAATTTTCAATTAAAATGTTATTCCATCAATGCTACTGCATATCTGCCGCATTATGCACAGCAAAATCCTGAGTTGTTTGCTATTTTTTTTATCGACCCATAGGATCCATTTTTACATTGAGAGATCAAAGAAAAGTAATGCTGAGAAATAGTTTAATTCCATTGGTAGGAGGGAGAGAATGTTACCGTACATTTATGCTGTTCATATATATATGGTATATATCCCTAGATCTCCCTCTCTCGTACTTTATTTCTCTCTCTCCACCATTTATCACCATTTCTGTATCTGTCTTTATATCTCCACCCCTCTCTTTCTCTGTCTCTCTCATTTGACCCTTTCTCGATCTCTCTTCTGTCTCGTTAATGTCTCCGTCTCTCTCTGTCTCTCTCTGCTTCTGTGAATGGGCCTTTTAGTGTGCACTGCTGTTGTCATGGTGACACAGAAAGCTTCTCTGCAGCAGAGTGCAAAGTGCTGAGCGTCTTGACTGGCACGCACACGCATGCACACCAAAACACACAATACACGGACCAACTGACACACACATGCACACCAATACCAATATACAGACCAACTGACGCACACATGCACACCAATACACACCAATACAGACCAACTGGCACACACATGCATACCAATACACACACCAACTCGCACATGCATGCACACCAATACACATCAATACACAGGCACAGGCACGCTCAAAAACACATGGATACATGCACGCACGTGCAAGTGCCCACACGAACAGTACACACCAGTGTTAATTTCAACGACTAAAACATATCTACTAGATCTACAGTGCTCACCTTTCAAATACAAAGAAAAACATTACCAAAGATGGCGGCCGCAGCTGCCTAGAAAGCTGAACTACAGTGTCCAGTTAGGGACAAAAAGGTGATGTTTGCTGAAACCACAGCTGAAAGAACTTTGCAACACCGACAACAGACATAAATAGGCTACTGCCTTACGCCAACACACTGTGGTGCTTGCTGGAAGGCACTTGTTGTCAACGAACACGTCCAGTTGTCTTCTTGCGTTTCTGTTGTTAAGATGGTATACCACCTCCGGAGATAGGCTACCAGGGTGCCCATGTCTTGGTTGAGATCGCTTAACATGTTGGTCGTCTCAGCATGGCGGCCAGGTCGTCTGCGTAGCGTAATGTTGTATCTGTTATGTTGTAGATGTTAAACGGCATCGGGGAGAGAACAGACTCCTGCGACACAACACATTCCTCAGTCATCTGAGCCTGCTGCACTGGCCATCACTGGTCTGTAGGGTGAAGCTGTGGTTTGACAGCATCTCCATGAGTCCATCATGAAGTTCACCATAATCCGCCGATCTTGGGATAGTCCTGAGCAACTTCAGGTGGAGTCCACGGTGTCAGACAAAGTCGTATATGTGACTGCCAAAGTCCAGCAACTCTACCTCAGCTTTCTCGTTGTTCTGGAAGATGTCTTCGATGACCTGTGTAAGTAGTGTTACCTGGTCCACCGTTAACCTTCCCAGACGGAAACCGACTTAGTGTCTCCGCCAGGAGACTATGTTTTCGTTCTCGTCCTTCCGTGTGTCCACCAAGCTAACATTGGTCAAGCTTCACGTGACACGTGACAATATGTTGAAAGGGTGTGCTTTGATTGGCTAGCGAGACGCATGATGAAATAGAGACCCATAAATAGGTGTGTCACTTCAAGATCATTTATATCTTTTGAAGAGAGGTAAGACAGGATTAATCAGGAACAGTACTGGCGGAGACCTGTGCTCCGAGGAGCACTTTTTCTAGTTCACTCTGTAGCCGTGGGTCCACCACTGGGTCGATGCGGCTGTGGATCATCCTCTCCAGAATCTTGAATCGACCCTTGGGGTCAATCTTTCTCAGGTTTGCTTGGCTTCAGAAGGGTGAAGACAGATGTGCAGTGCCAGACGTCCGGAAGCACCACGAGAAGAACGATGCGCTCTGGTGGATGATGAACTCTTGGATGGATGATGTCATACACATACATTTAAAAAGACACTTACATATCGTTGCTGTCGGGCAGAAACCTCTTATCTCCATATTATAACTTTTAGTGTTTCTTTCATAAATGAACGCGGATCTGCTACTTTTGATGCTATTGGAATTTGAATCCTGAAAAGCTACTGGTTTGAACATACAGTATGAGGTTTCCACCCGACAGAGACGATTTATAAAGACACACACTTGTACAGACACATACATTTATTCAGTTTATTTTTAAACAGACGCACGGACGCGCACACGCGCGCACACACACACACACACACACACATTTACACATTTACACATTTACACAGACACATACATTAATAAAGTCACACATTTATACAGACAGACACATTTGTAAAAAAAAATACAAATACAAAAAGATGAAAAAAGACACATTTATACAGACACAGCTGGTTTGATCTTTGGTGTTGTTTTCTGGAGGATCTGTGAGTCATTTGTGCCTGGCTGCCCACGCACACACACACACACACACACACACACACACACACACACACACATTTGTCTACCGTACTGTATCTGTGTGTCTACCTACTGTATGTGTCTGCCTGTAATCCTTGTCTCTCACACACTCTTGAGTCATTCTCTCTCTCTCTCTCTCTCTCTCTCTCTCTCTCTCTCTCTCTCTCTCTCTCTCATATATATCTCTTATGCCAGTCTACAAATAGACGAAGATGCATTCTTTATGTATAATTTAGATTGCTGTGCATATAATCAAATCAATCACTCATGCTCACTGCAAACAAACACTGGATATATGGAATTTAAATTGTAAATATAAATAAATGATACCCACTCATACTTTCAAGGAATTTGACTCGGGAGGTTGGTGCATTGCATTAGGCTAAGAAAGGAAATAAAATATGAATAACATTCAATAACACAAATATCACAGTCCGTGCAGCAGTAAACAAAATGTTGAATATCGTCTCTGTCGGGTGGAAATGTCCAAAACGCTTACTTTTCAGGATTCAAATTCAAAAACAGCAAAAGTTGCATATACACACAATTCACTGTGCCTCATAACCCTCGGTTTTCATATCATTCAGTCCCAGATCTTCGTTCTGCTCAAAGGTGCGGTCGTATTTCTCGATCTTCATCTCGGGGTCAGGGTCTGGGGCGTAGACATTCTGGATGTAACTGTTACCGACCGGGTCATCCAGAACCAAGTGGACATCCATTTCTCCGGCCATGATCTTGTCAAGCTTCTCCCCGAAGAGCTTCAGCTTGTCCATTCTGTCCCCAAAGCTGCTGTCACCACACATGAACGGGTTCTTGGAAACAATCAGATTCTTGATGTCCATGAGCAGTCCCTCTAGGGTGGTGAACTTGCCTCCCACATTCGCCATGCCCAGCTCGAACCCCAGCTCAGGGATGAGCACGTTGCAAGTCTCGGACTTCAGCAGGTCTCTGGACATGTCTGAAGGGTCGGTGAGGTGCAGGGTGATCCGTGTGCCCAGGTCCTCCGTGGCCCCTCCGGACTTCACCTCGTTGGTCCTGTGTCCGCACTCGTCACAGTTGGTGGCCATGATGATGACCTCCTTGAAGTGGGGGATCTGCACCAGCTTCATGTTTGTGGAGGCGGGCGCGTTGCACTCTGGACAGTTTGTGTTGAACACCAGAACCTCGTTCCGCATGCTGTCCAGGTCGTTCCCACTGGGCTCCTCTTCCAGCTCATCTCCAGCTGCGATCCCCAGCTGCTCGTCCTGCTGGGCGGTCCGCTTGAACCGGGTGGCGGTGAGAGCCTCGTCCTTCTGGGGGGCCACTGGGTTCTCCACGAAACTGTTCCCGGACGGATCCTCGATGATCAACGTGAATTCCTCCTCCACCTCTTTCAGCCGTTTCAACTTCTCGATGAACTCGTCTATTTTCTGGGCAACGTCGGGGGCCGTGGCCCTCCTGGCGGGCTGGTCCTGCTCCAAGCCGACCACGGCTCGGTCCAGGAGGCCCTCGATGGTTGACAGGGAGCCCTTCTGCGTGAACGCGGGGATCTCGAACTCGACTTCGGGTATTCTGGTGGTCGCGCTGTCCGATTTGACCACCTCTCGGTTCAAGTCCTGCTTCGACTGCACTTTCAGCGTGTAGCAAATACCTTTGTCCTGTATCCGCCCTGCGGACTGGATCTCCGCGTTAGACCAGTTGCAGTGTGGACAGCTGAAGGAGCTGATGATCACCTCCTCGAAGAAGGGGATCCTGGTGAGCAGCATCCGGGTGACGCCGTTCTGGTAACAGTTCATACACAGACTCTCCATCTCGCTGGGAAGAAAGTCTTTGTCGTCCGCGCTGATATCCTTGAATACATTCCTGCTGCCACGCACATTATCGTCCGTTATCACCGACATTGTTATTACTCCTCTCCTCAAAACGAACCCTTTAAACAGCTCAAACTGCTTGAAAGCGCCGTATTGTTCTCGCTCAGAGATATTTATCTAGAACGTTCTGGTAACAAACCCTCTAGAACGCACTAGAACGTTCTGGTAACAGACGCTCGCCTTCTATACACGTTGCTTGACTGACAGCTACTCTCACATCACGCCACGTCACTATGACAACATAAACATAAACAAACCAAGAGTCAGCTCCATATATGGGCACATACTGATGGCATAAAGAATCTTCATAGGCATAAAAGGGACAAGGACTGACAGATACAGAGATCTCCTTATACCTGTATGGACATAAAAGGGACAAGGACTGACATATACAGAGGTCTCCTTATATGGGCATATCAGCATGCCCATGTATGGGCATATACTGATGACATCATGGATCTCCATATATGGGCATAAGAAGGACACATATTGAAACAGACATTTTCAAAAGGAGGTCCTCATCCCTCGAATAAAGTTCATTCCTGATGCTGGACTTTTCACTTTTGACTGGGCCAGGCGACAGTTTCCAGTCCGCACTGCTTTCGCCACCACCATCAACAAATCACAAGGGCAAACACTTACAACAGTTGGGGTCTGGCTTCGATCCCCTGTCTTCACTCACGGACAGCTCTATGTTGCCAGTTCAAGAACCGGTGACCCAGCAGCCCTGAAGTATGCCATACACCAGCAGGAAAACCACACTGAAAACGTCACTGAAAACGTGGTTTTCACAAAAGTGCTTCTTCCCTACTGAGGTAAGGCTGTCGCATTCTTCCATGTGTCGTTTCTGATTGCTCTACATTACTAACAATGCCTACAACTTCACACAAACATCACTGTCTTCACTCTCACATGATCCATGGTGGACGTCTCACATTGTGTGCTTGACTCCTGCCTTCGCCTTTTCTCCCATTCTGCAGGCTCTGCCATGACAACCTGTGGGCCTGACGACGTCGCCACTGTCTTTCACACCATTTCATTCGTATACACCTTTTACACCAATAAACTGCTCACTTCATCTCCTGCCATTTGGTCTCTCTTTTAACATTGTACACCACTGCACACTGCTCACAGGTCTGCCATGCCAGGTGTGAGTAATCACAAAGTGGGTTTGGGTCATTGCAGAGGTGATGCACGTCACCTCTTTGTGAAGTGGGTATTTTCAAAGCCTGCCGTGGATTTAAGGGAGCACAAAACTCTCTCTCACACTGTGAGGTGCCTGTCATGGGGCACTGCCAAGTGGACGACGCGTGGGCCCGAACTTCTAGTATGTATACAATTTGAATCCTGCGCCATGTCGGTTGTCAGTATGTTGTATGTACGTTGCATCACTCCGAATATGGACACAACGCCAGTGTGACGTAATCTCACGACAGCATGACATCACGCATGACATCACATCCTACCTATAAATTCTAGGATGCCGTCAGATCGCACCAGTTCGACGGCTTCCATAGTGGGTTTTGGTCATTGGAGAGGTGATGCACGTCACCTCTTTCTGAAGTGGGTACTTTCAAAGCCTGCCGTGGATTTAGGAGAGCACAAAACTCTCTCTCACACTGTGAGGTGCCTGTAAGGTGGCACTGCAAAGTGAACGACGCGTCACGCGGCCCGAACTTCTAGTATGGGTATAAAAGAGACACAGACAGACTGGTACAACGTCTACTCTGACAAAGCCCTCGACACTATGACTCAGACATATTGGTCGGATCGGCAGTGCGACGTATAGGTGTGAGGGCCGCCTAGCGGCCTGAACCTCTAGATGTGACTCTAGTTATAACAAAAACACCTGTTTTCATGATGCTATTTGCCTTAGTTACAACCCGTTGGAAAAGATGATGCTGAGGGGCCCTGATGATATTTTTGAGAACATATTGACCTGAAACAAGCATTTTGGTCCAGGCACTGGGCTCTATTATTTGTTGATGAGATTGCCTGAAGGTGAGAGAGCATTGTTTTGCAGCTTTTTGGAGCTAATTGAAAATGACTCCCAGGCTGCCAACTTCTCAGAAAATCTTGGAGTGAGATTTGATTGAAATGTTTTTTGGAGCCCATTCGGGGTCACCTCTGCATGCCAAAGACAGTCTTTTTTTTCCAAAACTAATTTATTATTCATTTATTCACACCTCCATTATGTTTAAAAACAAAATGTGGATCTTCACAGCACCAACCAGATAACCACGCATTTAAAAAGCACCGGTTCATGACACGGATTGATTACTGTTTTTTCTTATCTGAGTTGACTTTTCAACAACGTAGTTTCCACTCCCACACAATGCCTTCTGGCAGCCTCAATAAGCCTGGTTATCGCCACCTATTCAATGCTTATTCTAATGCCAGATATATTGTCTGCTTAAAAAGATCATTCTTACATACTGTATATCATCAACATACCGTATATTTGAAAAAAATAAAACACAGGCACGGAGGTTTGTATAAAGAAGAGTCTTGTAGTTGGCTGGAGTAACAATCAGCTGGTAGCTTATCTGCTACAAGCTGTACTCATTGTTACACACAGACAGTGGTGGAAAAAGTACTCAAAAGTATCAATGGTAAGTAGTAAGTAGTAGAAGTTAATGTATGTTTTATAATGTAATCATTTATAGCTGCAAAGTAACTAGTAACTTGTTTTCAAATAATTGTAGTGGAGTAAAAGTACAATATTTGCCTCTGAGATGTAGTGGCACTAGTGGAGTAGAAGTAAAAGTACAGTTAATCGGAAATACTCCAGTAAAGTTAAAGTACCTCAAAAGTGTACTTAAGTAAACAGTACTTGAGTAAATGTACTTAGTTACTTTACACCACTGGCACAAAGAAGAGTTTTTTAGTTGGCTGGAGTAACAATCAGCTTGTAGCTTTCTGTATCTGTTACACGCCGTACACATCAGAGAGACACCACAGCTTTCAAGATGTCCATATCTGCCACCATCAGGTGGGTGGTATATACTATATATGTATGCCAGAAGGCTGGGTGTTCTCTCTGAAGGCTGCCTGCTACGTTGATGTCAGTACCAGGCTACCAGCCAGACTTTCATGTCCAGGGGAGACGGACCTCTAGAATCTAGAGGTCATCTAGAGTCTAGATGACATGTTGGTGGGGGGTTGACAATCTCACTGACGTCTTGGTGCCCTAGGTTGGTAGATGAGATTATTACACCCACAGCACTACATATCAAAGAAAAGACAATATGACACACACCATATAATTGATGATATTGTCTCTGTCGGGTGGAAACCTCATATGTCCAAAACTGTCCAAAAATAGCAAAAGTCGCAGATCTATAAGCTTAAGTAGCTTGCGGATCTGTTACCTTTTATGCTTTTGTGTGACCGTTGTAGTATGGTCAAGTAGGGCGTTAATTTACGAAAGAACACACACAAGGTTTGAATGGAGATAGGAGGTTTCTGCCCGACGGCAACAATTTTATTCTCGCAACGTTATCAGGGCCTTATCCGTCATCTTGTCCAAAAAGCATGATCGAGTCTTTGCAAATCTATAGTGGAGAGAAGCTAAGCTGACACATAACTCTCAGTATGGAGGCAAAGCCAGGCTTATCCCGTTAAAAACGGGAAAGGATCTGTGTCATTTTAGATTTTAGCGCTGGCTATTCAGAAATAGTAGCTGCAAGCTTGTACATATTTGAACATTTTTGAAAGATCTTGAAATAAAAAAGTGGATTTTTTTTAACACAAATCTTCTCTTCTGGGGGTCCCTGGCTGGCACAAAACATTTTCAGATGGGGGTCCGCAGCCAAATACATATCATTTTGGGGGTCCTTGGCCCGAAAAACTTTTAGAACCACTGATTTCGAAGGCATTTGTAGAATCGGACTCAGGTCTTAACACTTTAAAACCAGGAACGCATCTGTGTAACCACCTATACCATAATTTTATACTTTAGCTATTAAAAATAGCAGATATACAAGCTCATACAGTGGCACCGAGTGCCACGCTTTGAGCTTGTAGATCTGCTATTTTTGAAACATTGTGAAAATGTGTGCAAATCTTTGAATATATATACATTTATAAAGCAAACTTTTTAAACTCAAATCTTTGCTTCTGAGGGTCCCAGGAACTAAATATTTTGAGATGGGGGTCGGTGGCCAAATACATATCATTTTGCGCGTCCCTTGACATGAAAAAGTTTGAGAACCACCGATTTAGCAACAGAATTGTAGAATTGGCCTCAGGTCTTAATGGGTTATAAGGAGGGCGAGGGGCGGGTTGTCGTGAGCGCACTGTCACAGCACCCGCAACCCTCCGGCGTACATATGCCACCCTCCTGACAGTGGAAGATGTGGCCATATTGAAAGCTGTGGTATGTCTGTGTACTGATGTGTTACTGCTTGTAGCAGATAAGCTAAGCAGACTGTTACTGGTGTCGAGTTGATCACTCCTGTCGACTACAACACTACTCGCTGTTTGAACCTTCCTGTCCTTACTCTGAAAGATTGTTTGATGTTTATATGTAATGATCTGTAGGATTGTATGGGAAAACTGGCAATAAATGTCTATTTCACACACAGACGCACGCACGCACGCACTGGATGAGAGAACATTGTGGCTGGATCTAATAAATAGTCCAAGCATTTTTGTATAGAGACCAGGATTAACGAAAAATATATTTTAAAATATCTTTGCATTTTATTTTAGAAATTCCATTTCTGATAGCAAGCTATAAATGCTTTGATTCTTTTTTTATTAAATTTGCACGACTGTAAAGACGAAACGGAAGCAGGGAGGAGGAATCTCATCCGCTTTATCCTCTGATCATTTTCAGAGCTTCCGTTGCTCCAGACTGTATGACAGAAGTATTTGAACATTGTTGGAGGAAACAGTCTGGCTCTCGAGACTAGTTGTGACTGACTGACAGTGTGACTGAGTTTCTTGTCCTAGTCTAGTCTTCCTCGTCTTCTCCTACAGTATGTTGTCTCTTTTCTCGCACTACAAATACCCAACCCATGAACCTATAATGGTTATGTGGTTATATATTTGATTGGTGGTATCGGTGGCTTGGTGATTCATGATTTATTTAATGTGTGGTTATGTGGCTTGGTGATTCATAATTTATTTCCTAACATAATGGAGGTGTGAATAAATCAATAGTAAATTAATGAAATGAATTGGCAACATCGGTAAGGGCCTGAAAGGAAATGTCCATCAAATCTCACTCCAAGGTGTTCTGAAAAGTTGGCAGCCCTGGAGTCATATTCAATTAGCTTAAAAACAATGCATAACTTGTCCTCTCACCTTTAAACAATATCTCATCAACAAGTTTGGTTACAAATTATAGAGCTCGGTGTTAGACCAAAAAGCTTGTTTCAGGTCAATATTATATATTCTCACAGTGTTATCAGGGCCTTCTCCATCATGTTGTCCAAAAGCTTCAGGTTGTAATTGAGGCCAATAACATTGTGAAAACAGGCGTGTGCGCTGCGTGTGTGTGTGTGTGTGTGTGTGTGTGTGTGTGTGTGTGTGTGTGTGTGTGTGTGTGTGTGTGTGTGTGTGTGTGTGTGTGTGTGTGTTATAATAGGGTAGGGTGTGTCTGTCGTCAGATAAAGTGACATGTGGGAGGAAAGGGACTGTGGTCCAGATTTTGCGAGAGAAATAAGCAACCAGCTCTATGAAAACAAGCCCAAAAAGAGGCGACTAACACATGAGCACCTTAAACTTACGTATCTACATCGGCTATTTGAGAATAACGTGTTGCGTTGTGAGCTTGTAGATCAGCTATCTTTTTTTTTTTAATCTTGAAAAACATTTTAGATACACAAATCTTGTATGGGGGTGAATGGCACAAAAAAAGTATTTTCAGATGGCGGGGTCCGTGGACAAATACATATTAATTTGGGCGTCCTTGACATACAGTACATAAGAAACAAGCCCAAAAAAAACACAACCCACATCTTCCAATATTTAAGCGACTTTATAGAAAAAACAAGCCTAAAGTCGTAAGTCATAAGCAGACCTGGCAACACTGTCTGTGGATTGAGTGGATAGGAGTATAGGAAGGGGAGGCGTAGACGGGTTTATGACCCCGGTCATAAATAAATCACTGCCTGTCAACCTGTCAAATGGCAGGGAATCATAGATCATAGAGCTCTGTCGGTCAAACACACAGTTACACACACACACACACACCTGCATGAACTCAAATGCACCCCACACACGTAGGGGTTATTGTCTCCGCCAGGCCGAAAGGCATGGCGAGAGAGTATGTTTTACCCCCTGTCCGTCCGTCCGTGTGTCCGTCCGTCATTCGATCTGTCTGTGTACAGCTAATCTCCGGCACCGTTGGCTTGCTCGCAGCGAAACTGTGCACACACAGCCCCTGGATACCAGAGCAGAACCTCTGCCCCAAATTTTTCACAGGGGCCTGTTATAGCGCCACCAGGAGGCCGATTTGTGCAAAACACATTTTTTGACAGTACTCCTACAGATATTGTCCAAAAATCCCACAAATCGGTACACAGTATCTCTATAGTCATTAAACGAAACGGGTCTTTCAAATTTCTCATATTCCATCCTGAATGGCTAAAAATGTCTTCCAAAGTTTGCAGGAGTGCACCGTTTTGAACAAAATGCCTCAAATCATGAACACAGCATGCAATTTCCGTGAAATTTTGCACGCACATTCCCATTAGGCTGAGGAAGAACTACCATTTGAACATTTTCATATCAGCCTCATGGTGGCGCTATAACAGGCCGATTCGTGTTTTTACCTATAATTGCACCGATCTGTGTAAAACTTTGTATGCACACTCCCTATAGGTCAAGGAAAAACCTTTGCCCTGCATTTTTCACATCTGCC
The DNA here is from genome assembly GCF_963454915.1 of Gymnoscopelus microlampas. Taxonomy (NCBI): domain Eukaryota; kingdom Metazoa; phylum Chordata; class Actinopteri; order Myctophiformes; family Myctophidae; genus Gymnoscopelus; species Gymnoscopelus microlampas. The sequence continues at coordinate 38,513,787 of NC_139952.1, forward strand.
TTTTATAGCGCCACCAGGAGGCCGACTTGTGTAAAACACATTTTTTATACTACTCCTTCCAATTTTATCCAAATTTCACGCAAATCGGTACACATGATCTCTATAGTCATGTGATCACGACGGATGTGTTTGATTTTTCATATTCCATACTGATTGGCTAAGATTGACATCTAAAGTTTGCATTATTGGCTTGTTTTGAACAAAATTCTGCAAATCATGAACGCACCGTCCAATTGCGCTCAAACTTTGCACGCACATTCACACTATGTTGAGGAACAAATGCCACCCTTTTAACATTGGCCTGTTATAGCGCCACCAACAGGTCTAATTTAGCAAAACACATGTTTTTAACAAAATGCCTCAAATCATGAATGCAGTCAGTGTCCGATTGTCGTGCAAGGCCTAAGAAGAAATGGCACCCTTTTCACGTTGGCCTATTATAGCGCCACCAGGAGGCCACAATAGCCTACCTGACCTGGTGGAGACCTGTGCTCCGAGGAGCACTTTTTCTAGTTTGATCATCTGTTTCCCAAACTGATTCAACAGTCACTCGGCCACTAAATCCCATGACCTAACTACCTAATTCCAACACACTTTGCTATAGTCTGCAAATATTTGAATACTGTATATATATATAAATATATTTTATTTTTTTAAGACAACATTTGTAACTCAAATCTTTGCGTCTGGGGGTCCCTGGAACAAAATATTTTGAGATGGGGGTCTGTGACCAAATACATATCATTTTGGGGGTTCGTGACGTGAAAAACCACTGATAGTATAGCAACATAAGTGTTTCAGGAAACTATTGGATTTAGAAGACATGTGTGGATGCGTTCACGGATTGAATGGGTTAAATAGGGGTCTAGTGTGGCCTAATGCATATAGCATATCAAACTGGGGGAGTGGGGGTCCTTCATATATTAAAAAAGGATGAGAATCATTCATTTAATCTGCTGCTCGCGTCCGTGTATGAATGCACCAGTGTTCAGGGTCAGACTGGAGGAGAAAGTGTCAGGAATGGTTGTTTTTTAAGGTGAGCTTATACAACCAGTCTCTCCACCTGTAGCCGATTGCTTAGGCACCGGAACATTGCACGCTGACCTTATAGGCAAGCTGAATATATTAGTGAATAAACCTCTGTAATTGTACATTTTGTCCACTCAGGTCAGGTTTGACCTATAGCCATACGGAAGCCTGTGTCATTGGCTTTGAAAGTTTTGTATTGCACTGCGCTCTGAGCAGATTTTGAACTTCATTGTTCATCTAGTCTCGAGTTATTAGGGAACCCATATGTCCAAAACGGTTACTTTTCAGGATTTAAAATTAAAAAACATCAAAAGTAGCAGATCTACAAGCTCAAAACGCTTCGCGCCGCGTTTTGAGCTTGTAGATCTGCTACTTTTGATGTTTTTGTGTGATACTGTAGTATGTAGGCTACAGTATGATCAAGCACGGCGTTAACTAGTTGCCTGCCAATAACGCATATTTGCGTTTTTAGAAAAAAAACGCATATATATCTTTTTTTTACATTTTTTTTTTATTTGACCCAAAGACCAAGGAGATATGATTTTTTGAAGATCTAGACTCCTATCCACTTCCTTGTTAACTTAAAACTTAAAAAATCTGTATCTTGGCTCCTGAGTACTTTTTTGTTTTTTCAATGAAAAATCTCTGGCAGAAAACTGCAAAAAAAAATCTGAAATAATTCTGGCAGTCAATGTGTTAATTTACGAAAAAACACAAGTTGAAATATGGAGTTAAGAGGTTTCTGCCCGACAGTGACATACGTAGAATAGCACTATATACTATTATGCCCCAGAGTCTTGGGTTGCCTGCACTCTCAAATATGTTCTCTTTCACATTCTGGCTGCATCTCTCCCACTCACCTTCTGGCATTCTCTGTTTTTAAATGTTATTGCTTTGTCTTTTCCTCTCCTCTCTCTCTCTCTCTCTCTCTCTCCTTCTCTCTCTACGCCAGGGGTCTTCAACGTTTTTTTTCAAGCCAAGGACCCCTTAGCCGAGAGAGAGATGAAGCAGGGACCCCCACTGCATATTGTTGCAGATTAAATCTTTTCAGAGATTTCATAGATAGCTTCATAGACTTTTTTTGACAACTCTGTCATCAGTGTATGTTGGATTCATGTTGATGTGTACTTTCAGACATTTAACCACATAAACCTTCAGTACTTAGTAAACTTGACCTTTGGCTGAAAATAGCAGATCTACAAGCTCCCAACGCGTTGGGAGCTTGTACATCTGCTATTTTCCGCAAATGGTCGCCCCAGAAAAAGGATGCTAGGATTCAAGAGGTTAATAATAAAAAAAAAGGTCCTATCACACAACAATTTGGCGGCCCTCTATAGTAACTCTGTTAGGACCCCTTAAGGGTCCCGGACCCCCTGTTGAAGACCCCTTGCTCTACGCTGGTGCTTGTCTGGAAATCCATAGATAGACTGTGAGGCAGAATGGTGGAGGACAGAGCGATTGGACTGAGATTGTGAGGCAAAAGAACAGAACAGAGGCATAAAGAAGAGATTGTGATGATTGTGTGTTGATAGCTGAGGAGGTTTAGCGAGGTTTTCAAGCTGTAGGTCTGTTGTGCAAGAGTGTTTTAAGGCAACACAAAAAAAGACATGAGAAAAGAAGATAATGGAGGAGAGGAGAGGAGAGGAGAGGAGAGGAGAGGAGGTTGGCATCCCTACAACAGTGAGTGTGTATATGACTTATGGCCATGGCATTGCTATATGTCTTAAGTGTCTTATGTATCATTTCTGGGGGATGAAGGCTGGGAAATGGGGCTCGAAAATGAAATCAGGGGAAGAGAGGAGGTGTGCATTACATTGACACTGTGGCTGTGGGGAAAACATACTCCTCTCTTTCCTGGTGAGGGTGCGTAGTTCTCTACACCAGTGGTTTCCAACCTTTTTAGCTCAAGATCTAAAAAGAAATTAGATGTTGCCCGGGACCCAAACTAGTGAAAATAGTAGATCTACAAGCTCACAACGCGCCGTGTTGTGAGCTCACTACTTATAATATAAGCTCACTAATAAGCTCACTATTTATTTATGGAAATTATTATTTGTTCATTTTATTTATCAAATGCTATATTTAAATGTTGTAATTGTTTTGAGTTGATGAAAAGTTGTGATTTCTTTGTTAAAGACACTTTTAAAATATATATATATATTTTTTATAATGTAGGAAACAGGAAAAAAGGGTGATATTTACTTGCGACCCATAAACCCATAGGTCCCGACCCACTGTTTGGGAACCACTGCTCTATAGACCATAATTCCCTGCAGATCCCAATAACAACACTTGTCGAAAGCAGCAGGTCATGGAGTCCATTTGGACCCCTGGTGGTCCCTGCTGGACCCGACAACGACGTCGAGAAGAACCAGTGCTTTAGATGGACGCTTGCTGTTATAAAAGCCTCGTCCCCCAGGTTCTCCCCCACCGCATGTTTTGTGTGTGTGTGTGTGTGTGTGTGTGTGTGTACACGCGTGTGTATGCGTGTGTGTGACATCATCAAGAGTGCAGTACATGTGTTAGGTCAATGTTACACAAGAACCTGATGCTGAAGAAACATGCTCTGTGCGAGTGATGGGCTTTTTGTACTCCTCTGAGGTGTGTGTGTGTGTGTGTGTGTGCGCATGCTTCTGACAAGCTCAAAGAGCATGTCAACATGTTGTTTGACGTGGCTTAGCTGCAGGCAGGCAGGCACTTTGTAGGACGATGATTAGAGTGGGTTTTATTTTTTCCTTTAGCTGCCGGGGTTTGAAAACCAGTTAGCGTGCGTTTGACTGCTGGCCTTGAATCTGATTCATTCAGCAGCACCTGTGTGTCACTTGACAATCCACCCCCCCCCCCCCCCAACACACCCTCCCTTCGCCTTCACCCTGCATTTACTGTCTCGCTCCACTGTGCTGGCTAATAAAGCGGAAATGCCTTGAAGTCAAAGAAACGTCACCTTCTACAGGTTGGAAAGAAAGACTGAACAGCCTCGTTATCAGGGTTATATCGGGGTCAGCCTAATGGGACCGGGGGCTAACTCGATATAACGGGCAGCCACTTGTCCCCTCACCTCAACTTAACTACTTAAACACAACTAGAATAAGTCCCCCCTCCCTCCCACAACTACCACAGTAGGTGGTAGTGCGCGTACTTCAGAACACGCCTCTTTCAACCTCATTGCTTCCACTGTACACTGTGACTGTATCACTGTGTGTGCGTGTGTGTGTGCAAGGTCACACGTTGTGAGCTTGTAGGTCTACTATTTTCAAACATTTTTACTTTTCATTTTGGTACTTTAAGTATATTTTGATGCTAATACTTTTGTACTTTTACTCAAGTAACATTTTGAACACAGGCCTTTTACTTGTAAGTAACAGAGTATTTTTATATTGTGGTATCGGCAGTAAAATATCTGAGTACTTCTTCCACCTCTGTACCTGTTGTCAGAGTACCCACCCAGTGCAGTACTTGAGGGAACTGGCCTCCTCGGGAATGATGCAAGTTGTACTTGTTGTCAGAGTACCCCGCGCAGAACCCACTACCATACAACCTAAATATGTAGATACAGGTATCCCTGAAACTGCTGACATTGTATTGATGAATGATGTACAGTACATGTATTACGCGAATGGCGTTCCATTGTACATGCTACCTCTTATACTGGTGCAGTGGCACAAACGTGACACAAAGCTCCGCCGATGGGTAGGCATCATCCACAGACCCATGGGCAGATACAGATATTTGTGGGGGGGTTTTTGTTCTCGGAAACAGTTTGTCCGATCGACTTCCCACTGGGCACTGCACGCCCCCGGGTCATCTCGAGTACACACACCATGTTTGAAGCCAATCGGTCGGACGGTGCCGGAAGCTATGCCCAAGACAGACAGACAGACAGACAGACAGACAGACAGACAGACAGACAGACAGAGGCACTGTCTAGGTCACAGCCCTGACTGAAAAGTTGTCAAGCAGCATTATTCTACTGATGCGCTCATTGTAAGCTACTCGGCATAAGAATGGATGGTACAATCGCACAATCAGTCTGAAGTAACCGGAATTAGCTCATAATATGCTGATTGCAGAGAGAGCACTTCACTTATAGTGGTTCTTGCGCGTGCGTGCGTGCGTGTGTGTGCATGTGTGTGTGTGTGTGTGTGTGTTTAGGCCCCATCGACAATTTTACACAACATATAATTTTGGTTTGTGAGTGTCTTCACTTCAACGCAATGCTTATTTTTGTCCGTTTTGAAATTAGATGGCCGCTGGCTACGCTTTTAATGTTTTTTTTTTACTTCAGTGGTGGTTGTGGAGAGGGAGGGATGGAGAGGGAGAGAGACGTAGAGGGAGAGAGAGACAGAGAGAGAGAGAGAGAGAGAGATAGTGATAGAGATAGAGAGAGAGATAGTTAATGGGTGCGTGGGAGTTTTATTAGAAAGCTGTGATGCACTTTTAAGCTTTATGTTTAATTAAAGAAGGAGAGAGAAACCTGTGATCTGTATTACCATCATTCTTGTACAGTACATTCTCTCATTGGACTTATTTCACCTTTATTTCGCCATGTAGTCACTTGAGTTCTGAGATCTTTTTTTCCAAGTAAGACCTAGAATGGCCTGCTTTCTAGCTGGTGAAACTATAGTGAAATTAAGCCACTTTCCACACGAGAATTAGAGAGAACCAGTGGTGTAAAGTAACTAAGTACATTTACTAAGTACTCAAGTACTGTACTTGTAAGTACAATTTTGAGGTACTATACTTATACTTTACAGCTGACAATGTGTCACTTTGCGACACTAGGGCTTAGGCTAGGTGTCTAAACTGTTCCTAATTTTGCTGGGGACCCCATATAACCCCTCAAGGACCCCAATTGTATTTGTGAAAGTTTTCTTTTCTTCTCTTACCTCCTCCTCCGTTTCCCTGTGTGAGCTATTGTTATACAGCTCAATTATTTTCTACTTCTATTTTCTACTTTCTATCTCCCTTTTTTCCCTTTCCACTCACCTCTTTGTGTCTCTCACCTCATTGCTTGCATCACCTCAACACTGTGATTTCCGTTCCCATCAGGGCAAATGCGTTCTTCTGTCTTTAGCACAGACAACCATGGTGTTTGCTTCCTGCTGAGAAAGGGTCTCAGTTCCGTGAATTGGATTTCGATTTGTTTTATATTCTTGTTATCTCTGTATCGTGTTCTTTTCTGCCTTTCCTAGCAAAGTGCAAACACTGCAAACGCGACAAATGTTCCTTGATACGCTGGGGTATTTCATGTTGCTATTGAAAATGTTCTGCTAGGTACAGTATATCCAGCAAATCCAGCAAATTACTTGCCTAGCCCCCCAGCGGATTCAGCTAATTTGAGCAACAACAAAAAAAGAGGAAAAAAAGACGTGCATAGAGTTAGTAACTGTGTCTGTGAAAGCATCATTACTTTCTAAAGACAGTTTTGTTTTGCTATTTGGTGGTTTTGTTTACCGTCTGTGGTCAAATCCGGTTGAAACGTTAACCTTTTTCTCATTAAAACAAACTGTAGTACTTTAAACACACACACACACACGCACCTTCCAATGTATTCTTAATTAAACCAAATACAGCTATAGGGATTATAGTTGCTAGGTATTATGGTCCATTACTGTATGTCTACCTGCCACCTCAACATAATACCAACCTTATACAAAACTCTCACACTAAGGACAGAGCAATATGTCTGTCCTTATTATTTCTTATCTTGGTGCTGTGTACTGTATTTGTAAAAACATCACACCCAGTGTGAAGTAAGTGGTGCCCTTGATGACTTTATTTCATTGAGCTATTAGTATATGAACTAGAGAAGCAATGTTAATGTCCTTTCAAAGATCGACACGACAGGCTGCTGCTATAATGTGCGTTGTGCATGCATGCACACGTACGCGTGCGTGTGCTCTGTATCTTTTTCTTTGTTTGTGTGTTTGGTGCGTGCGTGTACATTCACGCTTTGCGTTCCTGTGTGTGTTTTGAGCGGGCGTCGCAAACAGTTGATCTCATGCTCATGGGGACATACAGTACATACAAACACACAAAGTCAGTTGTAGAAACGGGGAGAATCGCTTAAAAAATATACCGTATACACAGTAGTATATTATTTATTAACCTTGTACTGTCTTGTCTACTTTCCCAGGTATTTTACGAACATATCCATCGGTGGACGGGACTATTCCTTCAACAGTGACGGCTACTTGTCCAATCCCCTGCTGGACGTCATCTCCTACACCAATGGGAAAGGCTGGGAGGAGGTGAGTGACAAAGCTGTTTCAATTTGACCAGTGGTGGACAGAATAAGTACATAATATATACACTCAAGTACTGTACTTTCTTTAATATCTGTACTTTACTTGAGTATTTGTATTTTTGGATACTTGGACTGGACTTTCACTCCACTACATTAAACATTAAATAGCCGATGTACAAGCTCACAACGCATCGCAACGCGACATGTTGTGAGCTTGTAGATCGTCTATTTCCATTGATAATAAGAAGAAAATGTACTTCGTAATTTGTATTTTTGTTGACTGATTTCTTTTTTTTAAAGCATAATAATTTTGAGCACTTTTAACCCATTAAAACCGGGAATGCATCTGTGTCATTTTAGATTTTTGCTCTGGCTATTAAAAAATAGCAGATAGACAAGGTCACAGCGTGGCGTCATTTCGTGCCACACTGTGAGCTGTACATCTGCTATTTTTGAACATTTGAATGTGTGAGAACTACTGATTTAGAAGGCATGAAACTTTCTATAAAGACGGCATCACATGGATGCACCTGGGACGTATCATCAGTGTTGTAGCCTGGGGTCATTGGGTATTTCGGGTCTCGCAACAACATACACCCTCGGCCCAGGGCCCCAGCCGGGGTTGATCAAGCCCCGACTTACGTCCCAGTAGCTACCCACGGTCAGTCCTCTTAGGGAAAGACAGGGCCACTCAGTCTGCTTCCCCGGAACTACTCTGCCGGGACTGGGGGAGGCTCTGGCACGTGGAGGGACTGGGCTCTGTGGGTGGCCTCCTGGCCGGGCTCCTTCTTCGTCTCACCAGGTCCTGGACCTGAGCGTTGCACCAGACTCCCCCCGATCCAAACATTTCCTTCTGCGTGATGGTATCAATTGTAATTGAATAATACTTGACAAGGAGTATCTATACTTTGACTCATGTATTTGTGGTTGAGTACATTGTCCAACACTACACCTGACACTAATTATATTAGTGAGGTTGCGGCTGTGGCTAGCCCGGTTAACCGCAATTTCACACCCCATCAAACATGCTAACTCATCGCCTCTCCGTTGCCCTGACACAATCCTCCACTGAGTCTCTCTCTCTCTCTCTCTCTCTCTCTCTCTCTCTCTCTCTCTCTCTAGTCTACAGTAGCCTACAGTGAGCCACTTTGTCTCTATCTTTCTATTCAATTCAAAGTGGCTTTATTGGCATGGGGAATGTACGTTTACATTGCCAAAGCAAGTGTCAAATAATACAGTGTTTCTCAACCTTCAACCCCCTCAAAATAATCATATTCAAACGGGGGACCCCCCCAAGCCTGAAAAAGCACTTGCAATAGTAGGAGTTGAGGCATTACATTTTGTTTGACTAAAATAGCAGATCCACAAGCTCACAACGCCTCTCATTGTGAGGCGTTGTGAGCTTGTGGATCCGCTATTTTCATCATTGTTGCCTCTTTCTTATATTATTTGACAATATGGCCAATGTTTGTTGATTACTTTTGATGCAGTCTTTTTAGCGGCGCGAGCCGCTAAAAAGACAGAGCGGATCCTGCTCTATACCTGACTTTGTTCGTGTGCGTCAACGTTCTGATTGGTCAGGTGCGTACGTCAACAAAGTGATTGGTCAAGCTTCACGTGACACGTGGCTATAAACACATTATAAACACATATCGATGACAAAATGTATCAAAGGCGCCGCTACCTTCACACAGGGTGTGATTTTTTTATTTTTCTTTGGGTATTAAAAAGGTTTTAAAAGTCCTGGGGGTCCCGAGACTCCCGATTGACCCACAGTTTGAGAACCATTGAAATAATACACTAACGCTCTTTCTCTCTCCAGCTCTCTTGTTCTTTTGCCAGGTTCGTTAACCTATGCTAACTTACATTTTAGGACTCTCTCGCTCTCGCTCTCTCTCTCTCTCTCTCTCTCTCTCTCTCTCTCTCTCTCTCTCTCTGAGATACTGTATTAATACAGTAACCTTGGCTTTAAGGTCTGCTCTCCGAGGGCTCATTCCTCATTCCTCGCCACTCTTGTGACCTCAGTCGAGCAAATAAACCTTAAATGAGCCTTAATCACATTTTGGAGACCTTTGTCACAACTCAAAATGTCTGTCCCTGGCCGGCACCTTAAGGCCTCTCACGTTTCTAAGCTGTGGGACCTTCCAAAGGAATACTTTTGCCAGCGATTTGTGTCCAAATGCAGTAAAACTATCTGATGAGGGTCATAAGAAGGAACTGTAAAGTTGTCATACGGTATTTTCTCTTCTTTATTAGGATCCCCATTAGCTTCACGCTGGGCAAGACCTAGGCGGTTGAGTGTCTAAGCGGAAGTACCGGAATTTGGCAGAAGTACCGCCCAAGGAAAAAGTGTGTTGACGCTTTACAAATCTGTTTACATTGTCCGTGAATGAAACAAGTGTTGTGATTGGTCGAAAAAGATAGTTTCCGGGGGAAATACCTACAACGGAATTCCCGCCCCTATAGACACACTCTGCATTAGGCCGTGACCAGGCTTTTGTCTTCGCAGATGAGTAAGGCTGGTAACGAGGCTACATTAGCTTCCACAAAGTGGAGCTAGTCTTCTGTCATCAACTGTCATGTTAATGCAGAAGAAAAAGTAGATTTTGTGTGCGCATGTGCAACTGCAAGGGAGTGTGAGATGGAGTGCACTTCCTTGGTCTATTTTAGACCCAAGTTCACCCAAAAAATTGCTTATTTTCTATCAATTACACACCCCATGAAGCCGTGAATTCTTGGAGATTTCTTTTGTTTTTTGTGGCATTCCTAAACCAATAATTTGATGACCGATAACACAATAGATCTCCATGAATTTGAGGCTTCATGGGGTGTGTAATTAATAGAAAATAAGTCATTTTTGGGGTGAACAACTCCTTTTCTTTTTCAATATTTTTTTATTAGACAATAAGGTAGACAATACACCACGAGCATGACAGGACATAGGGCACAGCATAGCCCAACATAACAATACAATAAAGACAGAAACACAAAAGAAAAAGACAAATCATAAAATACTTCACACCAAATACATCATGAAAATACAGTATATAATAATCATCACAATATTGCTGCCAACAACCTCACTCCCATATAGAGCTCTACTTGTATCCCTCCCCTGCCTCCCAATTAGTATGGCAACTAACTGACATCCTCCGTCACTCCAAAGACATTAAGCCACTCATCCCCTATATATGGGGCTAAGGGCAGCCATGCTTCTACAAATTCGGACAAGGTACCCCGTAGAACATATGATAGTCTCTCCAAGGGCATTAAACGTAACACTTTCTCAAATCATAGTAGGACACTTGGAGGACTGTCATCGATCCATTTATTGAGGATTGACAACCGAGCAGCATAGAGCAAAGCTCGTACTAGATGTCGGTTTCCTTTTGTTAGAATTATATTTATGTCTATGAACTACTCCTTTTAAGGTCAGTCATGTTTAGATATTCCTTAGTTGGCCCGGTGATTAGCATGGAACTTCCACTGAGCCGTCAAACACTGCTGTTTGCGTCTAAAGCCAAATAAAAATGCATGGAATAAAAAGTGTCTTCATCCACACATATTGACATTTTATCGAGCTAAAATCATTGAATATAGTGGCAGGATCAAGACATGGCAGTATATTCTAACTTTCTTTTTCTCTGTTAAATTAATTGCCAACTCATCTGCAATCTTCCTTCATCAGTCTTGAACCCTTTAAGAAAATTAACAGCTGCTCTCAATGCAAATCAACTTCAGCTTGGATAGCCTAATTATACTAGTCCTAATTAGACATAAGAAGACGTGAATAATTTATTTAACCCCTTAAGACCGGGAAAGCATTATGTGTCATTTTAGATTTTTAGCTAAAAAGCGTTATTTTATACTTTGGCTATTCAAACATAGGAGATATACAAGCTCATAGCACGTCACTTCGTGCCGCGCTACAAGCTTGTAGATCTGCTATTTTTGAATATATATATTCTTTTAAAGCGAACATTTTACCTCAAATCTTTGCTTCATGGGGGTCCCTGGAACAAAATATGTTGAGATGGGGCTCGGCGTCCAAATACATATAATTTTGGGGGTCCTTGACATGAAAAAGTTTGAGAACCACTGATATAGCAACATAAGTGTTTCAGAAAACTGTTTTTTTAGAAGACATTTTGTAGAATCGGCCTCAGGTCTTAATGGGTTAAATTGGGTGGCAGTTTTCTGCCAACTTGAGGTGTCAACAACATCTCCCTGAGCCTTCGTTCAAATCTCCTGAAATCCGTTTTTCGGCTTAGAAACTACAGTAGGTGCAGCATAAATACCAGAAGGTTCTACAGTGGATAATACTGTATGTACTGCAAAGAAGATACACAGACAGACTTTTAGGAACTGATATAAACTAGTTTTCTTTTATTCATGGTTTCACCATTCTATATTTCACCATCTTCTCGATTTTTTTTGCATGGCACTTTGTTTTCTTTTTGTTGTTGTTTTTTCACTCGAGTAGTATATCTGGACCGCATTTGTCAGTCAGGAGACATTCTCAATATTTAATGCTGCATGGTGTAAGAGGCAGGAAACTAAAGCTGCTTCATCTTCTGGGAGTGGTGGTTTTTGCTTCCTATCGTCTCGTGATGCATCTCCCCCCATGCTCGTTCAAGGCTTTTTCACTGAATAAAGGAACGGATGATGGGTTACCATTTTCGACACTGTGAGACTGATATAAACATAGTTTAAAGTGGAAAAACTGATAGACATATTGTGCTTTACACCACATTTAAGCCCTCAGATGACATCGGAAGTAATGGCCTTCACCAAACTCCCATCTTTGCTTCCGATCCGGGCCCGGGCATGTTGTCAACATTGGTTTATATTTGTTTTTAAAACCCTCATTGAGAAACATCCTTTGTATCCGTCTGAGACATTGTCTGGGAAAAATGAGAGCCCTACAATATCTAATGACTTACTTTTACTTAAAAAGCCGTATTGCAAACACTGAGGTTGGCAAATCCTTTTTTGCTTTTCATGTCCACGACTCCCTCAATGCATTTTAAAGCCTTGTTTCAAGTTCAAATCCACAATCACGCTCCATTGTGTATCTGTTTGTAATTCTTTTTCATTCAATTCAATTCAAACTTTATTCCAGACACTCAAGGGGTCCATATTGCATACAGATAAGACATACAAATATAAGAAAATAAAACAATAAAAATAGATAAAAACACATCATACAAACAAGTACAAACTATTACATACAAATCACACATAGAGACTGTTTCTCCAGTGGTTCCGTAGCCTGGATGAGTACCGGAGACAGCTTTTCCCAGGATTGACTATATCCTCAATAATACTATTCCTGGACTCGTCCAGGCGTGACATGAAACCATACATGGAGTGCCTTAAGAGAGCCTCACAAGTGTGAATACCACATGACACAAATAAGTGACTGGCACTATGCCATCTGGGAACCTTAAGTAGAATCCTCAAGGCATCATTATATGCTACCTTTAGCCTCCGCATACTACCCTTCTTGTATGAGCACCACAAGAAGGCTGTATACATGGGAGTGCAAAATGCTTTAAATAGAGCACATTTAACAGGATCAGAGCACATACTGAACCTTCGAAGCAGCATATTGGCCTGGGCATAGAGTATGCAGCACTGCCTAGAGATGTCTCTGTCATCTTGGAGGTTGTCAGTAAATATGTGGCCCAGATACTTAATTTCCAATGATAAAGGACTGTTGCTTAAAGAAAAGGCTGGAAAAGCCAATTTCTTATCATCCTTACTTCTCACAATCATGACACTACTTTTTTTTTTGCATTATATATAATGTCATGGTCAGTGCCATACTGTTGTAACCCTCCACTGTACGGACTTAGTACAACCAGGTCATCAGCATACATCAGGTGATTGATGATAGTGTTTCCTACCATACATCCCGTATTGCACTTATTTAGTTCAACTGATTTCATCTTATGAAGTGTTTCACTTTTATATATTATATATTTTAGTAACAAGCTAAAACGTTTATTTTCTCCGCCAGGCCGAAAGGCATGGCGAGAGAGTATGTTTTACCCCCTGTCCGTCCGTCCGTCTGTCCGTCCGTCCGTCCGTCCGTCCGTCTGTGGACAGCTAACCTCCCGCACCGTTGGCTTGATCGCAGCAAAACTGTGCACACACACTCCCTGGATGCCAATTCAGAACCTCTGCCCCAATGTTTTCACATGGCCCTGTTATAGCGCCACCAGGAGGCCGCTTTTTGCTAAACACATTTTTTCACAGATTCTGTCCAAACATCACGCAAATCGGTACACAGTATCTCTATAGTCATTAAACAAAACGGGTCTTTCAGATTTTTCATATTCCATCCTGATTGGCTAAAAATGGCTTCCAAAGTTTGCAGGACTGCTGTTTTGAACAAAATGCCTCAAATTATGCAGCAGCATGTAATTTCTGTGAAACTTTGCACGCACATTCCCACTATGCCGAGGAAGAAATACCACTTGAGATTTTTCTAATCAGCCTCATGGTGGCGCTATAACAGCCCGATACGTGTTTTTACCTTTAACTGCACCAATCTGCGTAAAACTTTGTATGCGCACTCCCTAGAGGTCAAGGAAAAACCTTTGCCCTGCATTTTTCACATCTGCCTTTTATAGCGCCACCAGGAGGCAGACTTATGTAAAACATATTTCTTTACATTACTCCTTCCGATTTTATCCAAATTTCATGCAAATCGGTACACATGATCTCTATAGTCATGTGATCAAGGTGGATCTTTAATTTTTCATATTCCATCCCGATTGGCTAAAATTCACATCTAAAGTTTGCAGTAGTGGCCCGTTTTGAACAAAATGCCGCAAATCATGAACGCAGTGTCCGATTGTGGTCAGACTTTGCACGCATATTCACACTATGTTGCGGAACAAATGCTACCCTTTTAATATTTGCCTGTTATAGCGCCACCAGCAGGTCTAATTTAGCAAAACACATTTTTTTAACAAAATGCCTCAAATCATGAATGCAGTGTCCGATTGCCGTGCAAGGCCTAAGAAGACATGGCACCCTTTTCACATTGGCCTATTATAGCGCCAACAGGAGGCCACAATAACCTACCTGACCTGGCGGAGACCTGTGCTCCGAGGAGCACTTTTTCTAGTTAAGTTATTGTTTGTATGTCTTCCTGAGTTTTCCTATGTGCTTCTAAGTCTGTCTGTGTTCCTGGAAAGTAACAGCTTTGGACATACAGTACAAGGTTTCCACCTGACAGTGACAATATCCACCCATTTACAATTTAGGCATTTAGGCATTTAGCAGACGCTCTTAATCCAGGTAATACATCAAATGCATAGACATAGTAATCTAGGATCATAGGTAAACCAAGAACCTATCCTCAGACTGAACAGTATAATATCAAAAAATACATAATCTCTACATTGAAACTATACAAACTATAGGATGCCAGGTCAACAAATGAACCTATCTAAATTACACTTTAACCTTTGCATAAGCCTGCACGGTCGTCAAGGCCAGGGCAAGTGCTACGGGCTAAGGTGGAATCTGAAGTGGTGAATCTTCTGATTAAGGGTCACGCACGTCCATAAATTGTTCATAGGGCCACATTTATTAGTTATTATCATTGTTCCATCATACGTTATATTTATTTACTAAAGGGCTGTGGTGGAAGAACTACCGATTTGTGCTTAAGTAAAAGTACTGTAATGCCACAATGTGAAAATACTCTGTTACAACTAAAAGTCCTGTATTCAAATTTTTACTTGCCAACATTTTTGGCATCAAAATATACTTGGAAGTACCATAATAAAAGTACTAGTTTTTGGAACATAGCTGATCAAATGCGACACCTTGCGAGCTTCTAGATTGGATATTTTCCAGTCTAAACAAAGTATACAATAGTGGTTGAAGTATGGTTGATTTGTATGAAAAATGTATAATCAAGTGTAACTAAAGTTGTCAAATAATTGTAGTGGAGTAAAAAGTACAATATTTGGCTCTGAGGTGCAGTGTAGTAGAAGTATAACGTATCAGTAAACTCAATTAAAGCTAAATTACCTCAAAATTGAACAGTACTTGAGTAAATTGTCTCTGTCGTTTGGAAACCTCTGTCCACAACTGTCAAAAATGGCAAAATTAGCAGATCGACAAGCTCGAAACACGTCGTTTCGTGCCGTGTTTCGAGGTTGTGGATCTGCTACTTGTGATGCTTTTGTGTATGCTGGTGTAGTATGATCAACTAGGGCGTTAATTTACGAAAAAAACACAAAAAGTTAGAATATGGAGATGAGAGGTTTCTACCCGACAGCAACAAAATGTACTTAGTTCCTTTCCATCACTGCTGCTGAAGGGGGGCGTCTGTTCAGCACGTGTTAAACACTCCTCTCCCATTGAAACTCCTGGGCCCTGGCTGTCATGGTGAAAAGGAGAGACTGCTGACTCATTGGTGTATCAGAGAAGGCACGTAGTCCTCACACACTGTCCTCGTGCCAACCGGGGGTGGCGGGGGGGTTGGGCTTGGGGTTGGCATTGACGGGGACCGCAGAACACATGGGGGAATTGGCAACGACAAAATTGGGTAGAAAAAAAGGAAAGAAAATGAGCCATTGAGAGTTTGCATGGCACGTAGACCCCCCCACCACCCAAAAATGACTCACCGCACACACACACACACACACACACACACACACACACACACACACACACACACACACACACACACACACACACACACACACACACACACGCACACAGTGTCGCCGCACTGAGTCACCGTTGGCCTAGAACCCGGGACTTGTTGCTCCCCACAGCTGTTTCAGTGTGGATGTCTGTTTCAATAGGAGAGTGCACAGACTCACACAGCATGACCTTTTGCAGGCTCTCCTCCATAAGCTCAATGCTTCCGGCGAGTGCTGCTACTGAGAGAAGCACTCTGTCTCTACACGAGCCAGCTGGATGGATGACACACAGCAGTGTCAAGCGGCTCGGGCTGTCTCCGTGGGTTGGTTGCACGCGTAACCTCTTAAGCCCTTTTTTATACTTCAAAAGATTCTGAAACATTTTGACTCCAATCAATAGGAACACTACGGAAATAAGCTTCTTTTTTGGGGGGGTGTGGGGGGTCATCCTTTTGACCAGTGCGTGCTGTGCCATGACATATTTTGTTGCTGTCAACAAACAAAATAAATCAACAAAAAGGACAGAAACTTCAACTTTAATTCAGTGTTATATTCAATACAGGTGAACAGGTGTAGTTCGTCATTAATATTGAAAAATCTGTGGCTAGAATATGACATAGTATGACATGAAAATCGTTGTGTCACATGAAATCGTCTTTCATGATGACTCACAGACACCACCACTCCCACATTGGCAAAGTAACAAAAGAAAGGAACAAATAGCTCACGTATTTTATACAGCGTCATTTGAAATATTGATTATGAATACTTTGCCACTAACTCTTTAACTTAAAAGATGACAGCAGATGAGCAGCATGGGTGATAGATGTCCTGCTGGTGGAAACTGGAGTTATAATCTCCTGTCCTGGCCCCATGGTCACACTAAAGCCTCATTTGTCTGAACCCCAGCCATTTCCCAGGAGTGTAAAATGGCTGAATTGAAGTCCATTGAACTGAATCATGGTGTGTATTTGCCGATCGCAGGAGCAGCTGAACAAGCCGTGGGTGCAGAGAACACCCACAGGGAGCCAGACTTCATAGTGGTGGTTCAAGTGTTTTTTTTTACCACTTGAACTCCATCCATATTCTGATTCAACATCAGCCAAACACTCACCAAAGCTCCCAACGCTTCGCAACACCATGTACAGTATTTTGAGCTTGTAGACCCGGTGCACCTAGAAAATACAAAACGAAGAAATCAGAAATCACTTACAGTGTATATATATATATATAGAAAGAGATTCTTGACGTTTATTATTTCAAGGTGTTTTTCAGTTTTTAAAACGCTGAGGAAGGCCGACGTACCGAAACGCGTCCGCTTCTCTAGATAGACTGCTGCTGCTGTGAATCTATTAACATTTTGTTTTAAGAATAACTGAAGAGAGTGCGGATACAAGAAAAAAGAAAAGGTTTGAGAATCAGTGCCTTATATAACATTACAGTATGTGATGAAGACACACAGACAGGTCTCACTGGGATGAGTGAATGTTCATCCAGCCGTCATCCATGAAACCACAGCCTCTGCTGAAGTAATCACCATCAGAGCTCCCTCGCCGTATTTCCAATTCCTTCTCTTGGAACCATTTCACGGATTTAACACCCAGCAGGCTGTTTCTTTTTTTATATATATACTGTAAATATTATTTTTTTCTTCCACTGGAATCTCAGTGTTGCTGCTTGAGCACAGCGATTCTAATGCAGGAGAGCAAGGGCAGATATTGGTTGGTACAGCATGGGTCCCACATGTATTCCAACAACTTTCAACCATGGTTGAAGATGTTTGCCTATAACACGCCCAAAATAGGGACAAACTGTAATAAATAAATAAATTCCCTTAACAAAAAAGAAAAAGCAATGTGAAGCTTGTAGACCTGCTATATATATAAAGTATAAGAAGAGAAAAGAAGGGAAGATTAACTAATTCAACCTAGTTCTTTTGTGTTGTGTCTTTTTTCTTCCTCTCATTAGAGAACCCACCTGGGAGCGGTGCGAAAGGGATATTTAATGAATCCATTTAAAAATGTAATTAATCAGCATTCTATTGAAATGATGTGCTTCTTGCCAGACTGGAGAGAACAGCACTGGCACAGTGATCATCACTTTACACAAAATGTGACCGAGCACAGTTTGGCGTTTTGGCCTGCAGCCCTAAATATTTTCTCAAAAAGCCCCAAGTTTTAAAATAACTTGAATTTTGTGTCAATTCCCTCACTCTCTCTACTTGGACTGGACATTGTTCAGCACCGCTCTAAATATGAGAGGCAGCGCGCTCCCTGGCTGCAGCCCTAAATGCTCTGGGCTTATAGCCTCAAAACACAGAAATTAATTTGTGATTGCTGGTGCTGGACAGTAAAGATTAAAGAAGTACCTTTACTTGAGTATTTTTTAGAGTATATGTACTTTCTCTCTAGGTCGTCCTCAGACGAGCCCTCCATCATCGGTTTTCCATACATCTGGCCAGCTCGTTGGTGCTTTGCGGACCTGCGTCTTTCTTGAGTACATCCATGTATGTTAGTGTGGGACGTCCTTGTTACCGGTGCCTATGTGTTGGTTCCCACAGCACCAATTTGCTGGCTGGCAGCTCTGGCAGTCTTTGGCAGTGTTTTACTAGTCTCATTCTCCTGGCTGCTATTTTCTCGTTACTTTACTTTACTTGAGTATTAGGTGCGTTAAGTGATGAAATGGGTGGGCTGCGAATGCTTTGTGACAGTTGCTAAGATGTGAACTGGCACTTTAATAACTTTAACCCTATATACTGTACTTTGTTGACTGGGGTCCCCCAGGGGTCTGTACTTGGCCCCCTCTGAGATGTAGTGCAGTAGAAGTACAAGTATTGAAAATTGTAAAAAAAAAAACCTCAACATTGCACTCGCAGTGCTTGAGTAAATGTACTTACGGTAGTTAGGCTACTTTACACCACTGCAGGTGACAAATTAAAGATAAAAACCTGAGACCGGAAAAAAATACCAAATGCAGACGCTTCCATACAGCTGGACTGCATGATGATTCAATTAAGGAATTAACATCCTATCATGCACTGTGCCATGTATACCAACGATGTGCAGGCCAAGTTGGCTTTGATTTTGGACCCAGATGGCAACAGGAAAAGATCTAAGTGACTATGAAGAGAGGGTTCGCTATGGTGGAATGGATGGCGGGAGATTCAGTCACTATAAGAATACTTAATTAGCTAGTGTTTCAATAGGAACAGTGACTAAAGTGACATCTGCTTTTTTGATCTATGGGAAAGTCATCATCAGTAAATTGGTTTGGAAACTGTGGTCAAAAGTGTACATGGACCGTGATGCATTATTGTGATATAAGGACAAACTGGAAGATCAGCTCTCCCTCAGGTCACATACTGTACATCTGTATTTGTGAATGCGGCTGTGTGTTTCGGCAGGCTTGTTTGTGTGTCCATATTTGCCCTCATGTCATGTGTACATTCAAGGGGTTTTTCTTCCACAGTTATGTTTTTTTTTCTCTGTGTGAATGTGAACGTGTTCTTTCAAAGCGGAGCCTTCAGAAAACCTTTTTTCATGTTTAGTACATAAGACATAATGGGGCGAACAAGAGGATATGAGGACAAGATGTGAGGCTGTGACATCAAGAAGTTCCATGATGTTGTTGTACACCTCAAATATACCACTGTACCTGGTTTTATGGAGCAGAGAGAGCGGGAGGGAGGGGGGGGGGATTGGCAGAAATACAGTGAGCATGAGACGGAGAGAGAGGGAAGGGGTGATAATGGAAAGAGCGGAAAAGAACAAAGAAAGATTGAGAGATTGACAGTGAGGTAATGATGAGAGAGTGATTTGTGGTCTTGTACTTGGCTGGCTTGTGTAACTGCCAAGTGCGGTAACATTTCAATTTGGATGCTTGTGTTTAATGTGGTCGTCAACAGATCACTATAATGAGTGATAACGATGTAGATCTACATGCGCGCGAGTGTGAGTGTGTGAGTGTGCGAGCGAGCGAGCGAGCGAGCGTGTGTGCACGTGTGTGAGTGGATACTGTATGCACTCTCGCGCTTCTATTCTGTTGAGGACCAAATGTCCTCGCGGGAATGACGTAAGATTAAGGCAAGTCCTGCAAGGTGATGACATTATGGCACCATGGCACTTCACTCTTCACGTTTTTTTTTGTGATCTCACTTCTGTTTGTGTGTCCCAAGGTCGATTGTCTGTGCAAACTTTTTTTTCTCCATTCCCCCCCTCGTTATTTTCCCTTTCATCTCCCAATTTAATCACGATTATGCCAATTCCCACATTTCCCCACACGTGCGTAGTCCCTGTCACTACTGACGCCTACGGTCTTTCATGTGGGAGGGTGGAGACCACTCGTTCTCAAAAGTGTGGTCCTTGGGGTCCCGGGGGGGGGGGGGTCCCGACCCACCGATTGAGAACCACTGCGTTAGAGAGCATGACACCCTCAAATTGCCAATTGTGTTCATTGGATCAACCGGCCCAGCGATGCAACTCTGAGCCGCCTCACTTAATGTCTTTGTGTGTGTGTGTGTGTGTGTGTGTGCGCGTGCATGTGTGTGTATGTGTGTGTGTGTCCCTCCAGGTGGGCTGGTGGGAGAACGGCCAGCTGCGGCTGCGCTACCACCCCTGGTCTCGCTACGGCTCCTTCCTGAAGCCCCTGGACGACACGCAGCACCTCAGGGTGGTCACGCTGGAGGAGAGGCCCTTTGTCATCGTGGAGCCGGCGGACCCTGGCACCAGCTCCTGCATACGGGACTCTGTGCCCTGCCGCATGCCCGTCAACACCAGGTAACACAACACAGAGGGACTCTGTGCCCTGCCGCATGCCCGTCAACACCAGGTAACACAACACAGAGGGACTCTGTGCCCTGCCGCATGCCCGTCAACACCAGGTAACACAACACAGAGGGACTCTGTGCCCTGCCGCATGCCCGTCAACACCAGGTAACACAACACAGAGGGACTCTGTGCCCTGCCGCATGCCCGTCAACACCAGGTAACACAACACAGAGGGACTCTGTGCCCTGCCGCATGCCCGTCAACACCAGGTAACACAACACAGAGGGACTCTGTGCCCTGCCGCATGCCCGTCAACACCAGGTAACACAACACAGAGGGACTCTGTGCCCTGCCGCATGCCCGTCAACACCAGGTAACACAACACAGAGGGACTCTGTGCCCTGCCGCATGCCCGTCAACACCAGGTAACACAACAGGGATCCCCTGCCAATTCTCCACCAACATCAGTTAAAAGCAAAGAAAGAAAGAAAGAAAGAAAGAAAGAGGGATGTTCAGAGGGACGAACTGAATGCCTCAGTTACTACATACCGTACAAAAGGAAATAGCACACACAATAAGTCGTGTAAATCTAATATATGGCAGAAATTGCAAACCACTGGAGAGGCAAGAGAGACAGAGGGCATGAGACACACCAGAGGTTTTACTTGAATTTAAACCCGATTTAAACACTTTTGGTGTGCATATACCATACTGTATACGCCTTGGCGATTCTCCTACACAGGTTTATTTCAGTCAGACACTTTCATCAAGATAAACGATCTATTGCAATGATATCGCATTACATGTGGCAGCGTGACTCTGCTCCTGTGATACAGATGCTATCTGTGCACGCATGACGCAGACTCTGAGATCACAACATGCACCCCTAGAAGCAGAGCCTATAAGATACAGATATGATGTAATACAGAGTTATTGCATCATGCAGGTATAACATTGAACCCTTCAAGGGCATTGCTTAAAATACACAGATATAGCATCATACAGTCCACAGAAATCCATACAATTAACATACTGACATAGTGAAGAATTAATTGCCACAAGGACAATAGGCTGGGGCGGTAGAGAGAGTTTGATCACTGACAAGGTGCACAAGAGGTGCTGTGAGCTATGGTGAGGGTACAGCAGAGGTGCACTGGTCGCGTCACGCGACACCACAGCATTCCCGCATTTTTTTTTGGCAGGATCACACACACGCCAATCTGGGAACCCATAGTCAAAAAAAAGGAAAAAACAGCGCCCACTGCTGTTTTTTTCCTTTGAATTTCACTCTGGAGGGACCTCCCAATAGAATGTGGATAACAGGATGTTGGCCGTCCGCCCTCCACTTCCGGTCCGGTCTTTGTTAGCATTCCTAACTATACACGTTGTAACAGGAGCTCCCGACAGATTCAGCTGCGGAGCTTTGAATCTGTCTTGAGAGATTACACACACGCACATGCCACATGCAGGGCGTGCTCGCTAGAGCGCGTTTCCCCTCAAATCTCGATTCATGAGCCAAGTACCAAAATGGTTAATTTGTATGACGGGTTTACAGGCGAGTGTGCAAATGTATCCTCACTCATCAGTCCTCACATACACGGTGTATAAGCAACACAGCATTTTGGTTACAGTACTGCTGCCCAGTGCTGCCACTATCCTATCTGCACGCAACACGAATGCCTCAGCCACCGTCGAAGAAGAGACAGATACTTCGTTCAAAGCAAACTTTTTTTGTTCCAGCTCCTATAATTCAAGGCATTCCTTGAGAAGATTTACAAAGACTAAAACTAAGTTAAAAACTACACCCATAAACCTAAGTAAAATTAATCACACATTAAAGTACAATAAAATGCGTCATTTAAATAACGTTCCGCCAGTAGAAAAATCCTTAATCCTTATCACCCGTGCCGTGCAGCATGAAGAGTGAACTGTGTTTTGCTTGAAAAGACCACCTAGAATGAGCCATCGGGATTGAGGGCGAACGTGTTAGCTTGTTAGTGAATGAGATTGGGTGACTGAGCGTGAGGAACAGCCTGAGTGCCATGACTGTCTGAACTATCGACCATGCACCATTAGGCTAACATCAGTAAATGGACCGCGTTACGAGGCGTTGTGAGCTTGTAGATCGGCTATTTTCACAATGATTGCCTCTTTCTTACATTATTTGACTATTTGGCCAATGTTTGACCAGTTTTTATTGTATAGTTTGTTGATTACCTTTGATGCAGTAATGCTCTTTTTTTCATTTCATTTCATTTTTTCTTTAAAAGTCCTTTGGGCTTTTCAAAAATAGCAGATATACAAGCTCATAGCGCGGCACCGAGTGCCGCGCTACGAGCTTGTAGATCTGCTACTTTTGAAAAATCATGAAAATGTGTGCAAATCTTTGGATATATATATATTTTTAAGCGAACATTTTTAACTCCAATCTTTGCTTCTGGGGGGTCCCTGGAACAACATATAATTTTGGGGGTCCTTGACATGAAAAAGATTGAGCACCACTGATATAGAAACATGCGTTTTTCAGAATGCTGTTGAGATTTAGGAGACATGTAGAATCGGCTTCAGGTCTCAATAGGTTAAATTGATTTCATTCATCTGGGGACCCCCCAAAATCAACCTGTGGGGGTCCCACAGGGACCCCACAGGTTGATTACTGATGTAAGTTATACACATTAGGAGCAGTTTAGTGGTTCAGTGTGTTGCTCAGGTACACTTGGCCACACAGCCGTAATGGAGCCAGGCATCGAGCAGGAACCTCGAGCCACTGCCAGCCCTTATCCATGCTGATATACTTTGCCTCGTTTAACCCATTCAATCCGGGAACGCATCTGTGTCATTTTAAGATTTCTTTGGCTATTCAAAAATAGCAGATATACACTTGTAGATCTGCTATTTGTGAAAAAATCTTGAAAATGTGTGCGAATCTTTGAACATATATTTTTCAAAACGAACATTTGTATCTCAAATCTTTGCTTCTGGGGGGTCCCTGGAACAAAACATTTTAAGATGGGGGTCCGCGGGCCAAATGCATATCTAAAAATGTTTTTTAAATACTAACAGCATATTGCTATATCAGTGGTGCTCCAACTTTTCCACGTCAAGAACCACCAAAATGATATGTATTTGGCCACGCTATGAGCTTGTATATCTGCTATATTCGAGTAGCCAAAGAAATCTTAACATGACACAGATGCGTTCCCGGTCTTTATGGATTAATGGCTCGTTTACCCTCACATTTCAGTCATTTGTCACAGAACAAGACGCACGCTGGCGAGCGAGCAAGGAATGGGTTTCTGCTCAAGGACACGTTGACATTTTCAGTAATTTAGTTGTGTCGCTATTATCCAGAACACCTTTGTCAGCGAGCAGCGAGGGAGGGAGTCAGTGTGTTGACGCTCTCGGTCACAGCATACTTCTATTGTCGCGGGGGATAACATTTATTATCTATTTTTATTAGCATCCAAGGCAGCTCTGATGCAGTATACACAGTGGTGGGAAAAGCACTCACATTTTTTACTTAAGTAAAAGTATCAATACCACAATGTAAACGTAACTCTGTTACAACCTACAAGTGAAAGTTCGGTATTCTGCATTTACTTGAGTAAAAGTACAAAAGTATTGGCTTGAAAATGTACTTAAAGTACTCATTATGCAGAAAAATGCCATTTTCATTATTTCTAAATGTTTGAAAATCTTTTGAAAATAGCAGATCTACAAGCTCACAACACGCATTGTGAGCTTGTAGATCGGCTATTTTCAAATTGCTGAAGTATATAGGCCTGAAGTGGTCAATGCATGTTTTGTAATAATAATCAAATTCTACAAACTAGTAAGTAACATTTTCAAATAATTGTAGTGGAGTAAAAGTACAATATTTGCCTCTGAGAGGTGGTGGAGTAGAAGTAAAAGTACAGTACTTGAGTACATGTACTTAGTTACTTTACACCTCTGAGTATACAGTACACAGTACATTTCACTGTAAAGACAGCCGTGTCTTTGATGATCAAAAGATTCTGTTTCCAAGACATATGCATCAGCACCAGCTGTGTGTGTGTGTGTGTGTGTGTGTGTGTGTGTGTGTGTGTGTGTGTGTGTGTGTGTGTGTGTGTGTGTGTGTGTGTGTGTGTGTGTGTGTGTGTGTGTGTGTGTGTGTCTGTGCGTGTACCCTGGGCCTTCTGGTATGTCCCTGATAAGCATTCTTGCCAGCTCGCAATCTGGCCAATAAGGAGATAAGACGCAAAAATCCATCAATTTTATTGGCCGAGACCCAGGCTCTCATGCTCGTCAAACTGGTTTCTTTCTTTGCTTCTTCTTGCTTGCTTCCAGCATTCTCAGGTTTATCTCTATCATTCCTTTTCTCATTTCTTCATCTGTGTGTTCCTTCTTTTAGTTTTTCTGGGTACCTTTTCCTTGTTCCGTAACAGTTAACACACATTGATTTTCTTTTTGTCTTTAATTTCGGCTTAGTAGCTCGGCTAGTAACTAAAGTTTTCAAATAATTGTAGTGGAGTAAAAAGTACAATATTTTGTCTCTGAGATGTAGTGTAGTAAAAGTAAAAGTATTGAAAATTGAAAATACTTCAGTAAAGTAAAAGTACCTCAAAATGGTACTTAAGTACAGTACTTGAATAAATGTGCTTAGTTTACTTTCCACCACTGACTACTACTATCACCACCAACAATAACTCAAAAAGTGCACTCCTCAGATCATAGAATTGTCATACCTAGGGCTGAGTCTCTCCTGTGGTGCAGCCATCAGGACACGAGGAAGCTGCGGGGGGATGGAGTTTGTGCGACAGATGGTGCAACTTTTTGGATATATAGGAAATGGCCCAGAAGTTTGTGAATCCATAATTACAGGGAAACTGTACAGATTATGAAAATCCTGTTTGACAGTCAGCGTCAACACGACACACAAGAGCATTTGTGCCTAATTTGTGCCTCACACAGACAGACTCACAGAATCACGGGGGTGGAAACATAATCCCCTCCTCCAGCTGTTCCGGCCTGGCGGATATAATTGTAATACCTTATTTAAATGTTTTGGACAACATTATAAAGTGCTTTGACAGTGGCAAATAACTACATGGTGTATGATAAATGAAATTCAATTAAAATAGAATGTGGCCCTTCAGGACATATGTACCAGACATATGCCAAGCAGTGCATAGCCATGGCTAATCAATCTGTTCCCACTGCTACCGCCCGGCAGCCGATACCGCAGTATCAAATGCCCTATGACGAGACTAAGGGACAGTTTCCACAACCAGGTCATTAGGCTGCTGAATAGTCGCTGTCTGATAGTAGGTTACTCTCACTTTATGACTGCAGATACATTCCCTTTCCCATACATTGTGTGCATGTGTGATATCTGCTGCCATTTATGTATTTTATTTGCACAAGAGACACTCTGCATCTGTATTCATTTCTATTTGATATTTGTTGTTCCACTACTTTTTATCCCCTAGTTGCAAAAGCCAGCAGCCCCCCTTGAGTTGCTAATCTAGTCTTTGGAACTGAGAGCAGCAAATCTATAAGACTCTGTACCCAATCTACATCTTGCTGCACAGGCAAAACAACACGTTATCAAGTACCTACTTAAGCGCCAAAGATTAGCTCAGTTCAGAGACACACAGGCAGTTAGTCAGGCAGCTAGTCAGGCAGTTAGTCAGGCAGGCAGGCAGACAGAGACACAGGCAGACAGACAGACAGACATACAGACAGACAGACAGATGGACAGGGGTGAAAACAGTCCCTGGCCTTCTGCCGTCCGGCTTGGCGGAGATAATAGCCCTAATTTTGAAACGCCAATACCATTCCTGTTCCCATTCCCTGTATTCACACGAGTCACGGCTGTTATGGGTTGTGCAGTTCACAGCGTTCACAGTTTGTGAACCCAGATGTAACTGAAATGGCATTTGAAAACAACATTCAACAACAAACCACTCACAAAACAAGCTGCAATGTGTTTTTTTTTTGTATTGCACATGTGAGTGACGTTGCCAGGAAACACAGTGCAGAGGGCACACTAGTTAAGTGGCTCAGGGGCTGCCCGCTACTGATAGTTGACAGCGGGTCTAACATGGCACGTACCAACTTGTCCAATACTGCCTTTTATAGCTTTATTAAATCAGGGACAAGTCAACTGAAGCATGACTGTTCTTTTCTTCTTTCTTTTTTTTACAGCAACTCTGTTAAAAGAGCCATCCATGCCTCAGGCGTTAGTCAGATTCACCCATGGGAGCCCGCTCAGTACAACCACAATCTTCTATTGTTAGCTACTGAGCTGAGCGAGTGGAGCTATGACATTAGCCGTTTAAGGATTATAATAAATCCTTAAGCCTGATTTAGACTTGTGGTGTAGACTTGTAGGTTGTGGTGTAAAAAAAGTACAGTAATGCACAACAAACACCATATATACATTATAAATGATATGCTGTATATTCATATTTGGGCTGAAGGAAGGGGTGTGATAAGGGTATGTTAACAAGAACGCTGAGTTGGTGATGACCGGGATCAAACTCACGACCTTGTGGTCGAAAGGAGAGTGCTCTACCGATTGGAATAAGGTTAGGTTTAGGAATATTTTTTACTGAGGTTACGTTTAGGAATACCTGGTGGCGACCGTTCCGAGGTCATCGGATTTGACCCAGGGCAAGCGTGTTTTCAGTGTTTTGTATTCCACTGTATTTGTATCTCACTTTGAGTTCTCTATCTCAGAGCTCAAATGAACCCTCAATTTTTAAGGATAATTCCTTTTAACAGGTCGTTCATGAAAGTCCTTGCGGTCTTGTTTCCAATGAGAACCTGTGAGCAATTAGGGGTTAAGAGTCTTGCTCAGGGACAAATTTCATTTCATCGACACATATGCTGACCTGGCCTGGAATCGAACCTGGGGCAACCAGGGCCTCTGGCTCCCTAGGCGGGCTCACTAACCATTCAGCTATGGCCGCCCCTCAACAGGGGTCTTCTACGTTTTTCAGGCCAAGGACCCCTTAGTTTAGAGAGAGATGAAGCAGGGACCCCCACTACACATTGTATACAATTGTGTCACAGATTAAACTTTTTCTTAGATTTCATAGATAACTTCATAGACTTGTTTGACAGCAACTATCATCAGTGTTGGATTCATGTTAATGTTGTATCTTGTATTTGATCCCTGTTGAAGACCCCTGCTCTACACTATATAATTTCACAGAATGTTTGCCCGGCCAAAATTGAGGTGCTGGGGTTCAAGTGGTTAAAAATGATTTCCCTTAGAACCAAATGTACACCTAGCTGATCTTGGATCAAATCCCCTGCCACAGTAACCTATATCATGTACCTACACTTGTCCCTATCGGCTTACCTATACTGTCTGTCTACTTTAAGTACAGTGAACTGCCCACTCTCTATGATATGTAAATAAGGGCTATATTCACTTCTGAAATGTGTAAGCTCAAAAAAGGCTGGGGATTATTTATAATCACCTGACTGTCAATCTGTGTGTGTGTGTGTGTGTGTGTGTGTGTGTGTGTGTGTGTGTGTGTGTGTGTGTGTGTGTGTGTGTGTGTGTGTGTGTGTGTGTGTGTGTGTGTGTGTGTGTGTGTGTGTGTGCATATGATTGTTTGCCTTTCCTGTCTTTACCTACATGAGTCTCTATACTGTAGTTAAAGCCACCTTTTCTTGTAAAAGGACAGTGAGATAAGGAGAGAGAACCTGTCAGAAGAGGATAAAGGAGGTAAGGGGGATTTAAAGAAGGAGAGGGGGGATAAGGAAAGACGAGGAGGAGGACAGCAATAAGAGGAGGAGGTCGAATGAGGTAAACTGCAAGCAGACGGAAGCATAAGAGGACATGGTAGTGGAAAACTAAGAGATGGAAGGAGGGAGAATTATGGAAAGGGATTTGTCAATAAACAGACCGAGAGATGTACTGTAAATAATCCTTTTTTACGAGACAGAGAGAGAGAGGTAGTGGGGGCGTTCACAGCAAAACTCTTGAGTGTTGGCGTAACTTTCAAAGTTAAAGGGATAGTTCACAACCCAAAATGACTTTGTTTCTATCGATTAGTCACCACATGGAGACTTGAATTCCTTTTTTTTGTTTTCTTTGTGTCTCCTGCCGGTCATCAAATTATTGGCTAAGGAATGCTGACACAAACAAAACAATAACTATAAATTCAAGTCTCCATGGGGTTACTGATCGATAGTAATTTTGGGGGTGAACTATCCCTTTAAAAAACGAACTGCCAGGACTTTTACTGTGTCTGAAGAGGGGACAGAGAAGGGCAATACGAATTATTGGAAAGGATGCAGGAGTGTGATCGATATCAGCAATCCACCCACTGTTGTGTTGTTGTTGTGTTTGGAGGGCATGTTACACAGCATTACACTCCATCCTGGCTCTTATGGAGGTCAGGACCAACCAACCGACATCAAATTGACCCCTCAAGAGTACAATTAAGTTTGTTCATTAGCAGCTAATCATGTATAGTATATGTTTATACGGCATAGGATGCTGGGAGGAAGACAATAACAGTGAGAAGACCTTGATGACATTCGATTTGGGGGCACGGCGGGTATCCGGGGATCTGGGGGCCAGCGGGGGTCCATGTAGTGATGTAGGGGCCGGGGGGGGGTTACCAGCAGGGGTTTTTCTGATTATACGGGTGGTCAGCGGGGGGCGACAGGCTCACATGTATTTTGTTTGAAAGGAGAACGGGTGTTCTGCTCCCGGCTATTTCAGTCAGACAGTTTAGGAAGTTAGGAAGGGCTTTGATTGTCTCAACGAGTCCAAAAGGACCATGAAAAATCTACCAAAATCAGGCAAAGTGCACTACAAACATAGACATTTAGTGAACTACAAAGGGATGGGTGATATCCAGTGGTTGAAAGTGACTAAGTACATTTACTCAAGTACTGGACTTAATTACAATTTTAAGGTAAATTACATGAACCACTTCAGCCCTTTTTAAACGTTGGCTATTTGAAAATAGCAGATCTACAAGCCCACAACGCGTCGCATCGCGACGCGTTGTGAGCTTGTAGATCTGCTACGCGTTGTGGGCTTGTAGATCTGCTATTTTCAAAAGATTTTAATAGATTTTATACCTATGATACCCCATAAAACAGGATATTCTGCATAAGTACTTTTAGGTACTTTTGGTACTTTGAGTATATTTCGATGGCAATACTTTTGTAGCCTACTTTTACTCAAGTACATTTTGATTACCAGACTTTTACTTGTAACAGAGTGTTTCTTTCGACATTACAGTATTGATACTTTTACTTAAGTAAAACATTTTAGTACTTTTTCCACCACTGGTGATTTCCTATATTACCCACAGTACACTTTGCACCTTTGTCTAGCTAGCAACAGCTTCCTTGTTCAGTTTCTGTATATCCCTCCATTTCTTCCACTTTAGTAAATCCTGAAAGTCATTCAAATCTAGCCACGTTCTCCTATTGGTACCAACAAAAGCTCAGCCAGGATTAGTATCACTGGGGGGGAGCTGTGGAAATATAATTTAGCACCGTGGATCAATGCAATTAATTATCACTACTGCTTTCTGCAGCAAACTGCCACTTACCCCGACTGTTTCGTTTCTATTCGGATCGACACAGTCAGTCATTAAAAATCATTTCCGGCCTTTCAGAGCTTATAAATAGCAGAAGTGAAACAGCCTTCAACGAGGTGTGAATAAGGTAATATAAAACTCTCACATGCATGACAGAATGAGCAGGAAATACATTATTTTTAAGGTTTTTTTTTTGTTCCGATAACAGTATCAGAAAAGCTGCCGATACTGCCTAAAATGCTGGTATCGGTATCGGCGAGTATGCCAGTATATGCCATTCCGATACCATGTCATTTATCACATGAAGATAATTTACAGTCATCAATTTTTTTTTTATTGCGAATGCTTCACTGATGTTTTATACTCTTACTGTACTATTTACATTATTATTTCACTAACTTGTAGCTGCACTTTTTTTTTTAATGTATTCCTAGATCAGTGGTTCTCAAACCTTTTGATTTCAAGGACCCCCATAACTCTGAGAGTGTACAAATAGGGGTCCATTCGGTTCCATTTTGTACACTCTCAGAGTTACAGACGTACAATGGTCCATTTGGAACCCCCTCAAGGAACCCAGAGAGTCCCTGGACCCCACTTTGAGAGCCACTGTCCTAGATTCTTTTAAAAT
Organism: Gymnoscopelus microlampas; assembly: GCF_963454915.1. NCBI lineage: Eukaryota > Metazoa > Chordata > Actinopteri > Myctophiformes > Myctophidae > Gymnoscopelus > Gymnoscopelus microlampas. The sequence continues at coordinate 38,544,689 of NC_139952.1, forward strand.
TACACACTGGTATCAGATCGGTACTCGGTATCGATCGATACGTAAGTTATGGTTGTCGGAATCGATATCAGAAATATATCTCAAGTTTTTTTTTTTTTTTTTTTAAATCCAAAATGCTTAGTGGCAGATCAAAGCAGTTTTACTATTGTAGTAGGTAGCATACTGTATAACCATACTATACACCAGAAGACTTCGAAAAGACTTAAAGCCTGACACCCTCTCACATCTAAGACTCCTAAATGACTCTTCGGGAGGTGTTTTAGCTTAGCCCTCCTCTTTGTGGTACGAATGGGATGTGTCTGTGTATTAATAAAACTGTCCAAAGATGTGAAATACAATCTTTTTTTGGTGTCAGGCTTGCCTGTAGACAGATTCATCGATAGAAGAACACTGAACAATGGCGTAATGCTAATAACACCACTTTATTAAACAATCCTACTTGTATCATTTATCACGCACTAGACTATAATGTATAAATCACACAGTGCAGTGGAAACAACGCAGCACAATCAATGATCTAAAGCATGGATCATTTAATCACTCTGAATGAATAGAAAAGGCAATGCAATAAACCACTTTGTGATCATAAGATGAAGTGCTTATGATCACAAGCCTATAAAACCAAAGTGTAGCCTTTTAACGGATTAATGAGAGGAATATGAATTAGGGGTCGATATGGGATGTGAAAATGAACTGGTGAAATAAGAAAGCGGGAAAGGTGTAGGTAAAAGCCGAAAACGTAACTATGGATACAATACTAGTCCTAAAGCCAGCAAGGCTATTAAGAGTATATTATCCTATCAAAATGACTAAATACAAATGCATGTAAACAAGCATTCAACGAGCATAAAAAAAAATTGCATAGTGAAATGATCAAAATAAAAACTTGCTAAGTAAGTAACTTAATATTAGGGGCTATAGTCTGTTCTCACCAAGTGGGCAGAGTGGTCGACAAAAACGATGCGTAAACCTAACGTTAATCCTAATAAAATAATTTGCAACGCATTTTAGATAAGGTAAACAAAAAAGCGTCACGGAGTCGCATGGTGTTTCAAGGTTTGGGGAACTATTTAACGCGGTCGGCTCATGCGTGCGTCACAGGCCAAGTGGGCGTTTCCAAGTTACAGCGATTCGGTGGGAAAGGGCCATTCCTGTCTTGAAGAGCTCCATGTCCAATGGTGGCTTTGCTGTTCAGGTTCTGTGGGCCTTGGCTCAGGGAGGTTGGGAACCGCAGAGTTGACAGTCCCCATGGGCTCAGTCCTGGGGAAGTCTTTGAGCTGACTTCTCAGTCCAAATAATAACATGTGTAGCACAGTTTACAGCTTTTCATTCTCGCTACTGCTGGACTTCTGTGGTGGGAATATTTGTGTGTATATATGTCTAAGAGAGGAGAAAGAAAACAAAATAATCGAATTACACTGTGGGTCATATTGCAATTAAAGAAATACAATTAAATGGATCAATGGTGAGCCCAGGTTTTGTTTCTTTTGTTGTTCATTTTCTTCTCAGTCGCACTCCTTCACTCTGTAGTGTTATAAGACATCATTGTGGAAGGTGGTCTTTAGAATTTCATTAACTCTCTCTCTCTCTCTCTCTCTCTCTGTCTCTCTCTCTCTCTCTTTCTTCTCTCTCTCTCTCTCTCTCTCTCTCTCTCTCTCTCTCTCTCTCTCTCTCTGTCTCTCTCTCTCTCTCTCTCTCCTTTTCTCTCACTCTTTTTCCTTCTGCATATATATTTAATCTGCACCCCCCCCAACAAAATATTCAAGATATTTATTTTTCTCTTGATCTTCTTTTGAAAATTTTGGGGAAAAATGATCTACAAGCTCACAATGCGTCACATTGCGACGCGTTGTGATTGGCGTTGTGTTGATCGTCTATTTCCAAATAGCCATTATATAGATTTAAAGTGCTCATGTGCTCATCTGACAACACTGCTCATCTCTCTTTCTCTCCTTTCTCTCCACTTGTCTTCTCTCTCTGTCAGTGTGCCGGTGGATGGGTCCGGTCCCATGAAGCACTGCTGCAAAGGCTTCTGCATCGACGTCCTCAAGCGACTGGCCAAGATCGTGGGCTTCACCTATGACCTCTACCTGGTGACCAACGGCCGGCACGGGAAGAACATCGACGGAGAGTGGAACGGCATGGTGGGCGAGGTCAGACTTTACTGCACTATAGTGTACTTTGTATGTGACACCAGGGCAGGGATTTCAGGGAGGCCACGAAGGCCATGGCCGTCATTGCCCCTCAGTTTGGCCTTGTGCCCCTCAAACAAATGGCATGCCCTGAGGCCACAGTGGGCTTAATGCCTGTACCGCTTTCTCCTCTGTCTCTTTTCTTGTCATGTAGACACCAGTGTCTCTTTCTTGTCATGTAGACACCAGTGTCTCTTTCTTGTCATGTAGACACCAGTGTCTCTTTCTTGTCATGTAGACACCAGTGTCTCTTTCTTGTCAATATGTAGACACCAGTGTCTCTTTCTTGTCATGAAGACACCAGTGTCTCTTTCTTGTCAATATGACACCAGTGTCTCTATCTGGTCATGTAGACACCAGCAGCGGTGTCATGGTGATTTTTTTACTGGCAGGACGGTGTTTTAATGACGTCACGCGCATGGCACGTGCACACCGCTCGCGCATTTTATTTCACCGGAAAATTAGGAAACAGCTTAGTTTTAGTCTTTTTAAACTAATACAAATTCAAGGAATGCCATGAATTATAGTGCTGAAACTAAAAGTTTGCTTTGAACGAGTATCTTTCTCTTCTTCGACGGTGGCTGAGGCATTGCTGCGTGCAGATAGGATACTGGTAGCAGCCCTACTGAAGCCAACACGCTGTGTTGCCTACCGTGTAGCCTATAGATGTGAGGTGTGAGGAATCTGAGGAAACATTTTCACACTCACTTGTAAACCTGTTATGCAAAGTAGCCATTTGGGTACTTGGCTCGTGAATCTACGGGGGTGGGGGCACGTTCTAGCGTGCACGTGCTGTACCGTGCCGTACCTGGCGTGTGAAAAAATCACTGGCCACACGCCGTCCTACTCCATGTGGCCTCCATGACACCACTGGACACCAGTGTCTTTTGTTGAGATTCTGAATTCTTAACTCCCCTGAATCCCCATCTTTCAACCAATCCAGGGACTTTGATTGGTGCAGGGCTGAGCATGGATCAGATTGTAAATAGCATGATTTATTTATTTCACTGCAGATAGTCTACATATTACATTTAAAATCATCCTTAACCATTAAATTCAATTCATTCTTTCAATGGACTAAAATCTTGTTTTATTTGATGCCCTGGCATTTGGCCTTTGTGCCCTAAAAAAATGGACATCACCAAAGGCGAAGTGGCCTTGCCCCTAAAATGACAAAACACAGTAAGAATTCTGAAGGCTACGTTAACTCTTAAAAGTGTACAAATGTAACCAATTAGTTGCAGATGGATACATTATAACTGAGGATGTTTACTGTGCACCTAATACAGTACATAATGGTCTAAAAAGTCTCCAATAGTGGGCGTATAGGCAGGGTTCGATTTGCTGGGGGAATGAGGCCTCTGCTTTTGATATCCCCCTACTTTGGTCATTTATTCTGATCACCGGTTCATCTTGGCTTCTGGTCAGACTGAATGAAATACATGCATTTTCCTTTGGGAAATTTTATATCGGTACCGTTTAATTGCAGTGTGAACTTGTGGATCGCCCATCTCAGTTTTTAATTTTGTTTTACGTTTTTATTGTCGTTCTCGCCGCTGTTCCAGCAATTACCTTGTACAGATGTCCCTAGACTTATCACTAAGTGGAGATCTCCCATTGTCTGGCAATGTCTGTAAGGTATTCTTTTTTATCTACACTCCTCCTTATGTATTTCACTTCTACACTGTGTCTTTACTGCCCTGTTCCTATGTCCTCACACTGCCACTTCCCCCCTTTATCTAATCTTCTCAGATCACAGGAACACTACGACTTAAAATTAATTCAGTCCACAAAAAACGTTATCTTTGATAGATTCCTCACTTTTAACTCTGATGCATAATATATGGAGTTCCAGAGGGCGAAGTGCAGTATACAATACATGAACAGAGTAACAAGTATCAACAAGGGTATTGTCGCTTTTAGATGGTTACAAAGAAACATTTACATTTAAGTTTTATGCATATTTGACAATTGAAAACTAGAAACCAGCAGGGAAAAGAGGGCTGAAGAACATGCTATATGGGAATTGCCGTGGCCCCATGAAGCCCAATTATCTGGAATATGTTTTAGAATGCATGACTGGAGCTGTCATTAATAATGGAAAAAAATAATGTTTGCAGCGAACGCACTGCCCTTGAGAAAGTAATGCAAAGTGCTGTTTGTTCAGTGTTCGTCTCTTGAAATCCCGCCAGAGCGTCCTCTCCTGTGCCTCCAGTGCAGTGGTGGAAAGTAACTAAGTACATTTTCTCAAGTACTGTACATTTTGAGGTACTTTTACTTTACTGGAGTATTTCTAATTTCCTATACTTTTACTTCTACTCCACTACACCTCAGAAGCAAATATTGTACTTTTACTCCAAACTTTAGTTAGTTGTAGATTATGATTATTATTACAAAACATACATTAACCACTTCAACCCTATATATACTTTGGCCGATTTACAAGCTCACAACGGGTAGCTTTGCGACGTGTTGTGAGCTTGTAGATCAGCTATTTTCAAAAGATTTGTTAAAATGACAAACTTGGGAAATGGCACATATTGCATAATGAGTACTTTTATTTTTGGTAGCATAAGTATATTTTGATGCAAAAACTTTTGTATTTTAACTCAAGTATATTTTTAATACCAAACTTTTACCTGTAACAGAGTGTTTCTACAGTACATTGTGGTATTGCTGCTTTTACTAAAGTAAACCACTGCTCCAGTGGAAAGTAACTTTACTTAAAGGACTGACTGTACTTAACTGCCTTTATGCCTCCTCCTCCCTCTCCTGCCCACGTTTGTATTTAAACGAAATGAGAGGAAAAAACATGAGGAAAGACTATGAACCGAGACTCTGCAATAAAGACAATAGTGCTGCAGAGTCAATTAAGAACCACAAACCCAGGCTGCCCTGAAGGCTATAGCAGTTAATGCGTAGTAATTGTAATTTCCTTGGTTCACTCAAGACCTCTGTTGCATGTCATCTCCATTATCTACCCTGTGCCGTCTCTGTACTAAAACGTCTCTATCTTAAAAAATAAGAAATAAAAGAAGTAGCTTTAGATGACTGCAATAAACACATTGACATAACTACTGATACAGCAGCAAGTTAAAGCTACAATCTGGAACTTATTTCATGGTACAGAATGTTATACAATGGAATACAAGAGCGCTCGCCCCAAAACACGCTTGCCCCGGGTCAAATCCGCAGACCTCGGAACGGTCGCCACCGGGTGTTCCTAAACGTAACCTCAGTAAAACTATGACTAAACCTACCTTATTTCTAAACGTAACCTCAGTAAAACTATAACTAAACCTAAACTTATTCCTAAACTTAACCTCTATTTTTTGGGGGGGTCCCCAGTTCAAATATGATTATTTTGGAGGGTCGCGGCCTGAAAAGGTTGAGAACCACTGGACACCTACTGGTTGTCGCTGATTCCGTTTTCTACTTGGACGCAGCTTGGGGTGCGTCTGTGGTGATAGTTTGGTCTCACACACAGGAGAGCTGGGTTCAAATCCCTGAAAGAACAAGGAACTTATGGACTGCATATTATTTTTTTTACATTTATTGAACACAGTGGGGGAATTTCATCTATTTTGGTGGTAAATACATGGATAAAGGCAGCAACAGAAACCTTTCATCATGTCATGACAAAAATAGGATCACGGGCTAAAATAAATATCAAACGTGCCATTCTGTAACTCCAGCGAACACGGATACTGCTAGAAGTTGTGCCAGAATGTTAATTTGATTGTACTCTGAAAGAGTTCCTTTCCGGACCCATTTGGTAGTGTCAGAATTACAAATGGATAAATTAACACTTTGTTTCACTGTGTAGCAAGTACGCACCTACAGCATCAGATATGGAAGCTTCAAATAATATGCAGAGTGAACGAAGTGAGACTCTGGAAAACAAAGTTTGCTACCATAATTGTCTCCGCCAGGCCGAAAGGCATGGCGAGAGAGTATGTTTTACCCCCTGTCCGTCCGTCCGTGTGTCCGTGTGTCCGTCCGTGTGTCCGTCCGTCATTCGATCTGTCTGTGTACAGCTAATCTCCGGCACCGTTGGCTTGCTCGCAGCCAAACTGTGCACACACAGTCCCTGGATACCAGAGCAGAACCTCTGGCCCAAATTTTTCACAGGGGCCTGTTATAGCGCCACCAGGAGGCCGATTTGTGCAAAACACATTTTTTGACAGTACTCCTACAGATTTTGTCCAAAAATCCCACAAATCGGTACACAGTATCTCTACAGTCATTAAACGAAACGGGTCTTTCAGATTTCTCATATTCCATCCTGATTGGCTAAAAATGTCTTCCAAAGTTTGCAGGAGTGCTCCGTTTTGAACAAAATGCCTCAAATCATGAACACAGCATGCACTTTCCGAGAAATTTTGCAAGCACATTCCCATTAGGCCGAGGAAGAACTACCATTTGAACATTTTTAAATCAGCCTCATGGTGGCGCTATAACAGGCCGATTCGTGTTTTTACCTATAATTGCACCGATCTGTGTAAAACTTTGTATGCACACTCCCTATAGGTCAAGGAAAAACCTTTGCCCTGCATTTTTCACATCTGCCTTTTATAGCGCCACCAGGAGGCCGACTTGTGTAAAACACATTTTTTTATACTACTCCTTCCAATTGTATCCAAATTTCACGCAAATCGGTACACATGATCTCTATAGTCATGTGATCACGACGGATGTGTTTGATTTTTCATACTCCATACTGATTGGCTAAGATTGACATCTAAAGTTTGCATTATTGGCTTGTTTTGAACAAAATTCTGCAAATCATGAACGCACCGTCCAATTGCGCTCAAACTTTGCACGCACATTCACACTATGGTGAGGAACAAATGCCACCCTTTTAACATTGGCCTGTTATAGCGCCACCAACAGGTCTAATTCAGCAAAACACATGTTTTTGACAAAATGCCTCAAATCATGAATGCAGTCAGTTTCCGATTGTCGTGCAAGGCCTAAGAAGAAATGGCACCCTTTTCACGTTGGCCTATTATAGCGCCACCAGGAGGCCACAGTAGCCTACCTGACCTGGCGGAGACCTGTGCTCCGAGGAGCACTTTTTCTAGTTGCATTTGAGTTTTTCGGGGGCAGAGTCGTAGACCTTCTCAATCCAGAGGGCTTATTTTCATGTCGGCATGTTTTACTTGCACTTTTCCGTCACCGGCTCTCGTTTTGCACGGTAAAAAGAGTTTAAGTGTGAGTGTATAAAAACGCTGTGTACCTTTTGAACTCACTCATTGGCACATATTTACAAAGTCTGTTTGATCTGAGCGCTGCTGTGAAATTCATTGTTATCCCTTTTTTAAATCCTTTAAAAAAGCAACCAAGTCACACAAAACCAAATGAGAGAGAGAGAGAATGGAAGAGAGAGAGAGAGAGAGAGGATAGTTACAGAGAAAGTAGAGTGAAAATAGCAGATATTACAGAGAAAATAGAGCAAAAACTCGCCGAAAATAACAGATCTACGAGCTCACAACGAGTTGAGCTTTTGAGCTTGTAGATCAGCTTCTTTGGAGGAAAAAAAGTTGAGAACCACTATTAACACCACCTTGAAAATAACCGATCGACAAGCTCACAACGCGTCTCGCTCGACGCGTTGTGATCTTGTCGATCCGCTAATTTCTACAAAAGCTTAATCCCACAACAAGGATGCTGGGGTTTGAGTGGTTAAGGCATTACATAATGTCTCATTGGAGGTGTCAAATCACATGAGATATGACACTATCCAAGGCTGAGGCAACTCTAGCAGACGTGAGATAAAACGGTTTTGACACACACTTCCAGAGACAATAATAACTGTTTTGGCTGCGTTAACCTTGACAGAATGGAATAAAGCCACAAGATAGACTGTCCACAATGAAGACAAATGAGTTGTGTCTTCATAAACCAAAAGCTTTAGATATTATAATGTTGTATAACGCTTTCCCATGTTTTCCAAGTTCTAACGTCACACGCAAAGTTATAACGATACAGACAGTGTGTGTGTGTGTGTGTGTGTGTGTGTGTGTGTGTGTGTGTGTGTGTGTGTGTGTGTGTGTGCGTGTGCGCGTGCGTGTGCGTGCACGTGCACGTGCATGGCAGCTGCTGTGTAATTTCCAGGTTGCCAAGGCCCCTGTGGTGGCTGGATTAATAAAGTCTGTTTAACATGGGCTTGGACATGGACGAGGGATCTCAGAGGGATGTGTGTGTGTGTGTGTGTGTGTGTGTGTGTGTGTGTGTGTGTGTGTGTGTGTGTGTGTGTGTGTGTGTGTGTGTGTGTGTGTGTGTGTGTGTGTGTGTGTGTGTGTGTGTGTGTGTGTGTGTGTGTGTGTGTGTGTGTGTGTGTGTGTGTGTGTTTTGCTGTGTGGACATATTGTTTACCTGAGTTTGTTCCCAAACATTCAGCATAGAGGTGGTCTTCCTCTCTCTCTCTCTCTCTCTCTCTCTCTCTCTCTCTCTCTCTCTCTCTCTCTCTCTCTCTCTCTCTCTCTCTCTCTCTCTCTCTCTCTCTCTCTCTCTGTCTCTCTCTTTTGTTCCCTGTAGCTGCCTCCTGGCCAGCTTCTGGCTGCTGCAACTCATTAAACGTTTAATTATACACACACACACACACACACACACACACACACACACACACACACAGATGGCGGCTGACTGCATGTGAGAACTGATATGTTTAATTTTGATATCCTCGCATTTTATATGTTTAATTTTCATATCCTCGCAGGTCACTCTCTGCAACTCCGGGCAGTAATTACTTCCGTCTAAAAACCTCTCTCTCCGGCCTCTGATTTACTTAGCACAATAAAATCCTTAAAAGCAGTACGGTTTGCTAAACCAGTGCTTCTCATCCTTTCCTTACTTGAAACTCTTGAAAGCGTTCGTAGCCCACCCACCGGACCACTTAACACGGCAGCCGTTAAGCGGTCAGGTGGGTGGGCCGTGAACATTTTCAGAGAAAGTTGATTTGAAAGAATTGAGGCGCTCGTGGGTGGTGAAGTGGTAAAGTAACTGCCCACCGTCTCGGAAGTTGGGGGTTCAAATCCACCTCGTCCTCCAGTGATGGAAGAAGTACTCTGATTTTATTACTTAAGTAAAAGTCTCAATACCACAATGTAGAAATACTCTTTCACAAGTAAAAAGGCCAGTACTCAACATTTTACTTGCGGAAAAGTACACATGTTTTGGCATCAAAATGTACTTACAGTATAAAAGTAAAAAATATATATATTTCAAACTATTTCAAAGCTCATGAGGTTTCGCCAAGCAACGCATTGTGAGCTTGTAAATTAGCAATTTTTTTAAAAGCCTAAATATAAAATAGGGCGTAAGTGGTTACTATATGTTTGTATTGCACATAGTCAAAAGCGAAAAGTTGAAGTAAACTCAAAGCTTTACTTAAACTACAGTACTTGTAATAACTTTCTTTCCACCATTGAACCCTCTCTCTCTTCGTCTCCATTTAATTTGCACATTTGTGAACATTTCACAAATGCACAGTCAGTGCAAGTACATTTTTTTCACCAGGGAATACAATTCTCCCACATCACACCCTCTTATCCTCTCCTCTCCTGTCTGTTCTTTAAAGTTTTTTTTTTACCTATACCTTGCTTTCATCTCATATCTTATGTGCTCAGTTCTCTCCGTTCCTCTCGGCTCACCTTAATGGCCCGTGTCTCATGTGATCTCCTCTCTTCTATTCCTCTCTTCTCGTTGACTAAATTAATCTTCCACACTCTGTCCCGGGGCTTCGGAATCAGTTTCTCGTCACGCGGCAAACGTTCACTCTCATTTTCTCATTTTGTGTTTTTTATTTATTTATTTCTAATTTGTACAAACAACCGACAGCTCATCACATTGTCTACTGCTCTGTTCGTCCTATTCACAGCTGCTGCTTTGTCCTTGTTACTGTAAGTGCTTAGATCTCATCATCTGTGTGTGTGTGTGTGTGTGTGTGTGTGTGTGTGTGTGTGTGTGTGTGTGTGTGTGTGTGTGTGTGTGTGTGTGTGTGTGTGTGTGTGTGTGTGTGTGTGTGTGTGTGTTTGTGTACACATTCTCTCTCTCTCATCCTCTCTGTTTCTTTGTCCTCTCTCTTTGCTTCTGTGTGTGTGCATTTTCATTCTTTGTGCGTATGTGAGTGAGTGCGTGCATGCATGCGTGTGTGTGTGTGTGTGTGTGTGTGTGTGTGTGTGTGTGTGTGTGTGTGTGTGTGTGTGTGTGTGTGTGTGTGTGTGTGTGTGTGTGTGTGTGTGTGTGTGTGTGTGTGTGTGTGTGTGTGTGTGTGTGTGTGTTTTGCTGTGTGGACATATTGTTTACCTGAGTTTGTTCCCAAACATTCAGCATAGAGGTGGTCTTCCTCTCTCTCTCTCTCTCTCTCTCTCTCTCTCTCTCTCTCTC
>NC_139952.1:38560271-38580271 GCF_963454915.1 Gymnoscopelus microlampas
GCGCTGTTCGCTAACCTATGATGATGTTTTATTTTGTGGCAGTCAAAGAGTTAATACTACTGTTGTACTACCACTATTACTACTACCACTACTACTACTACTGTTGTTGTACTACTACTATTACTACTACTGTAGTACTACTACTACTGTTACTGCTACTACTGTACTGCTACTACTACAAGGGAATAAAAAAACAAGAGAATGAAAGATAGCAGCTGTATCAAGAAATGTTGTCCATTGGTTCTAGCACATAAGCTGCTAAGCTGCTACAGTATATACAAGGTTCTTATGCAAATGCATAAACCTATGGGTTTATTAAGCGCTTTAATTATTGTGAACAAAAGAACACCATTTGTTAATCAACATTAGAATGAACTTAATATGAATACTATCGTGTTTACTTAGCTCCAGCTGTGAGCCTGCGACTCTCATGAGGAAAATTAAATGACAAGTTAATTGCCTGTGATCTATCTGCTAAGAACAGCCTCATTGAAGTCATATTTTATGATTCCTTATTGTCTAAAAAAAGGAATGTATTCAACCTTACCTCTTGGTTACAAATCTGTATAGTATAGTATAGTATAGTATAGTATAGTATAGTATAGTATAGTATAGTATAGTATAGTATAGTATAGTAACATGTCAATTAAACAACTATAGCCAGTGGTTCTCAAACTTTTTCGTGCCAAGGACCCCCAAATTGATGTGTGTATGTGGCCGCGGACCCCCACCTGAAAATATGTTGTGCCAGGGACCCCCAGAAGCAAAGATTTGTGTTTAAAAAAAAAGATTTAAAGATTTGCACACATTTTCAAGATTTTCCAAAAATAGCAGATCTGCAAGCTCGTAGCGCGGCACTCAGTGCAGCGTTATGAGCTTGTAGATCGGCTATTTTTGAATAGCCAAAGTATAAAATATGGATAAAGGGGTTCAAATGGTTGTGACGCTGTATTAACACATTTTGCTGGGGACCCCTTGGGGTCCCCGGACCCCACTTTGAGAACCATTGGCCTAAGGGGATGAATGCAGAAAGATTGCCAAAATACTCAAATATACAGATTCTTAAAAAAATAACTTAAAGGGATATTTCACTTTCAGAAAAACTTTTTGTCATTTTATAATCTACTGAGGCCTTTGTAAACCCCCCAGACAGTTTTTAAGTTGCTTTATTCATTATTTAGATATTTGATATTCATTTTATCAGACACACCCCCTTCCTATACAAACCCATTGTAACTTCAAACTCTTTAACCATGTTAGATTCATCAAAAACACCCGTCCTTGGTTCTGGTGACTCATACTGCCCTCCTAATGCGTGAGGGGGGCGTGTTTTTCCGATTACTTTTTTAATTTATTTTTATTTAACTGTTTTATTGTTTTTTATTTTTTTCATTTCCCCCCCCCAATTTTTTTTTTTTTTAAAGTTTGAATTTACAATGGGTTTGTATAGGAAGGGTGCGTGTCTGATATAATGAATATCAAATATCTAAATAATAAATCAAGCAATTTTAAAAACTGTCTGGGGGGTTTAAAAAGGCCTGAGTAGATGATAAAATGACCAAAAGTTTTTTTGAAAGTGAAATATCCCTTTAAGTAAAGTAAATGTACTTGGTTCCTACCTGGGTCATACCAAAGCCTCCCTGATTGGCACACAGCATCAAGGGTTGGATTATGAGCAAGTCCCTGCGATATACTAATGTCATGTCCAGAGGGTGTACTTGTACATCAAGCTGCCTACAGAAACAGGAGATAGGCTCCTTCCCTATTGGCCACAATGCTGGGCAAGGCTTACTTACTTACTCGTCCCAGCACAGTGGAGTCTCGTGCTTATTCAGCTCATCCATCATGAACATAAAATTGCCTTCCACTTTGATGAGAGTATAGTGTCCTACTGTCAAAGAGACTCAAGTAATTCACTGCTTTCAGGCCAGAGGTGAGCTGTTTTAATAAGGTCGAACTGACCATCACTGATGATGAGTCTGGGGTTTATGTCGACAAGTGTCTTGATCACAGTCTCTGTAGAATAGAAGATAATTGCTCCAACATGTCCGCAAAGTCTGTTCCAGCAGTGCAATCCAGGATGAGGCACAGCGCCCTGCCAACATCATGTTGGATGCTCTCTTGCAGCTTTGTCTCATTGCTGACAGCAGCCTTGTGGAAGTACCTGGCAATCTTTCAGATCCACTCCAGGCTGCGGTACAATGCATATCTTCTTGTACCCTGACCAGCTGATACTCCTCTTTGATTGACTGACTGACTGACTGACTGACTGACTGATTTAAACACATTTTAAATCTGAGGCTTTTTTGTATACTATCTAAAAAGTTTTGAGGAAAAAATGCTGCTAATTGTCCCAAAAGTGACTGCAAAAGATTGCTGCTATTTTTTTCAAAGAGCCTTATACCCTGCATATACAACATGTATATAACGGTGCAATGTGACATAGCTCTGTTTAACACAATGCTTTACCTCCTCCAACTGTATATTTCCCCATTTTCTTAAACTGTTTTTATTATATTTTGACACTTGCGTTGGCAATGTAAACACATGTTTTCTCATGCCAATAAATCTCCTTTAAATTGAATTGAATTGACTGACTGACTGACTGACTGACCGACTGACTGACATAATATAACTACATAATATAAGCATTTTTTTCCTTCTAATGTTTGTCTACTTGAAAGGTCCACTGCCAGAATTAATGAGGCTGCAGCTAAAACTGTGATCAACTGGTCTAACTCTAGTGATATAATCCAGCCAATTAATTTATACATACGTAACCCTCACTAATATGTCAGACCTGAATGCACAAGGACCCAATCCCGTTATTAACAAAGTAATGCCACACACACACACACACACACACACGCACACACGCACACACGCACACACACACACACACACACACACACACACACACACACACACACACACACACACACACACACACACACACACACACACACACACAAATGGAACAGATTGTCATTATGGCCTTATTTTCAAATGTTACTTACTCCATTATGCCGTTTTATCCTTCCAAAGGTTCTGAAAGGCTTTGGCGAAGCTGCTTATCTGATATTCATGCTAATCAAGCAAATTGAATTGAAGGGACATGAATGGGAGCCAGAGACAGGGAGAGAGGAATAGCACATGGACAGAAACGAGAGAGAGAGAGAGAGAGAGAGAGAGAGAGAGAGAGAGAGAGGGAGAGGGAGAGGGGGAGAGAGAGGGGGGACGTGTAAAGAGGAGGCAGGGATTAATAGAAGATATTGTCTCTATTGGGTGGAAACCTCATAATGTCCAAAACTGTTACTTTTCAGGATTCAAATTCAAAAATATCAGAAATAGCAGATCTACAAGCTCAAAAGCGTGTAGATCTGCTATTTTGGATACTTTGGTGTGACGCTGTAGTATGATCATGTAGGCCATTAATCTAAGAAAAAACACAAAAAGTTAGAATATGGAGATAAGAGGTTTCTGCCCGACAGCAACGATCTGTAATCCTGTGATGTGACAATAAAGATTCTGAAGATGAGAGGGAGAGACTGCCTGGGGAAAAAACACAAGAGATTTCAGTCCTGATTTCTACTAATGGTGGTGGTGATGGATATGTCTCTATGGCGATGGGCATAGTGATAGTTTTACTGCACAGTAAAAAGTGTTAATGTAACACAGAGGGTGTACAAATTAAGGATGCAACAGTTAATTGAACTAATCTGTTCCGTTTTCTATTTTCAAAACTAGCAAAAGATAGCAATATCTAGAAGCTCACAATGTGTCCTGATGCGTAGATTGACTATTAGCAAATTTTGGTCAATAAAAAACACTATAATAGAATGTTTGATTCATTGATATATAAAACTGTTAAAAAAAACAATTCTTTGATTAATCGAAAAGGTAATTGATAGAGTAATCAAATTATCGATAGTTGCAGCTCTAGTGCAAATGTAACAACATTGACCAAATCGGGTAGATGTGCAGACTCTCTGAACTCTCTACAAATGGATAAATGACCACTGTGGATATAACTTTTTACCCCCATACAAGTGCCATGTTTTTTCCATCAGTAATTCTGGTCCTACGGGAGATTGCAGATGGGTGGCAAAGACATTACACCATCTTATGTGATTGAAAAGTGCTGTGCTGATGGTGGAATAAGAAAAGAATAATTCAATTGACTTTCTGTGGCTGACATTATACCGTCCATCATACTCCCCCTGGAATGTCACCTGTCCCAGTAGGTCTTAGATCAAGTGTCATCCAAGCCTTATTCTGTACCTCACATTTTCCATTTTCCTCTTTCATCTCCGGAAAAAAAAGACTTTGAAAGGAGAATCACAAAAAGAATGGCAAGATCACTCTCCGTTTGAAAAAAGTATATGGATCGAGCTCTAAACATTTTTATTTTTACCCTCTTCTGGGCACTGTAGTTTGAGAAAACAAGTCAAAGAGCAGATAGCATATCGCATACAGCCACCTTAAGGGGGGGCATATCAGTTCCATTGTCTCTATGGCCACTGTAATACACTTATCCATCTGTCAGGGGAGATTTACGAGACTATCAGAAACATGTCATGGTTGGCTGCGGATGGGGGGCTCCCATGGCTGTTCTATCTGGCAGACAAGGAAGGAAATATGGGGTGTGGATTGGGGAGGAGAGAGGCTTGGAAGGAAGGGCGGCGATCCTGCTAATTAAGTATTGGAGGCAGGTCATTTGGGGGAGAGGAGGCACAAGGAAGGAAGATAAGATGTAAAGTGTGTCACTGATTTATAGAATAGAGGGATGAGAGTTAAGCAGACGTGACACTGTGGGTGGGCCTAATGGCCTGGGCCCACCCACTTTTACAACTGGCCCATCCTAAATGAATGGTGAGAACATTTATTTACAAAAAAAAGTTTTAATTATTCAAATTAACATTTAAATGCACAATAAGGGGGTTTCCCTTTCCAAAATAAAAGATAACATAGGCAAGAGAGAGAGAGAGAGAGAGAGAGAGAGAGAGAGAGAGAGAGAGAGCTTTGTCCACTGTTGGTGGAGGCAGTAGACTGAGGAGCTGTCCACTCAGGGTGGTGCTGAAATGGTACTACTGAGGAGCTGTCCTTATCGAGGGTGCTGAAACAGATGCTGTGTGTGTGTGTGTGTGTGTGTGTGTGTGTGTGTGTGTGTGTGTGTGTGTGTGTGTGTGTGTGTGTGTGTGTGTGTGTGTGTGTGCGTGCGTGCGTGCGTGCGTGCGTGCGTGCGTGCGTGCGTGCGTGCGTGCGTGCGTGCGTGCGTGCGTGCGTGCGTGCGTGCGTGCGTGCGTGCGTGCGTGCGTGCGTGCGTGCGTGCGTTTCGGCGAAGAGACTTTGTGTAGAAGGGGAAAAAATCTGATTTAGAGTAGTATAAGGTATAAATACCTTCAAAATGAAAATATTGCACGCCTACATTGTGTGGAGATTTGGGAATATTGTAGAACAGCTTACTGCCACCACACAGTGGAGTCTGTCTCGGACTTGCTAAATCCCTGAAATAGATTTAAATTCACGTTAGGCATTTCACTGGCATTTATCCAGAGTGACTTACAACCACTACAACACAGCAGGATAAGTTAACAACGCCTGGATCACAGAAAATACTTTAGATGGAGTAACTTGCAAACCCACTATACTTCTCCAGGTTTATGCATTTTGGGGCCTTGCCCAAAGGCAATTTGGAGCACTTTTCAGCAGATGGTCAGGGAATCAGGTCCCAGGGTAATGATAACAGGCAGAGCTACGCATGCAATGCTTCATGTATATTTCAACATACAATGTTGTCACATATACAAACTAAATACTAAGTAAGTACATTTTATCTATATAGCACTTCTCACAGAGAGATCTCAGTTATTAAAGCAGTTTGAACCGAAAAAGCCTGTACAATCTCAAGCAGGACAGCATGGAAATAAAAATCATGTAACATCCACATATATGCTTTGCTCAAATAGCGTTTTAAGGTTGTTCTTAAAAAAAATCCACAGAGGCTGCAGCTCTCAAGACCTGTGGAAGAGCATTCCAAAGTTTGGGAGCTGTAGGCTGCTTCTACTACGTCTTTAGGGGGAGGGGAGGGGGGGGGGGGGCGGTGGATGTCAGCTAGTGCTTTAATATCACACTGCTAAGCACTGAGGTGAGAGCTTATAGGTCTCGCTGACAGGGTGCATGCATAATCACACAACAAATATCCCCACAGATCCTTAGTCAATGTCGACAGCAGCTTTCAAAACACACTGCGCCGTTAACTCGCATTATAGTGCAACGTTTCTCCCAGGAATCCAACAGCCAACCCATGAGAGAGAGAGAAAAAAGAGAGGAAATTAAACGTGCGTTTTCAGCGAATCGCATAATAACTAATGAAGCGGATCCTCCAAGGCTATTTTAAAGCGAACACTAAAGTAAATTATGTAAATAACTAAAACACGGTCTAATGCGTTTTCCCCATTCAATTCAGTTATTTACCTGCTGAGGCGATTTAGACCGGATTACAGTGTATATGGAAATGATTTCCCAGTGCTTTGGAACAAACAATAAACTTGGCGCCAAGCAATGATTTATGGACATTGGCCACATGGGCAATTCAACTGGCGGAGACAACAAAAATCAATATACTGTAAACAAATAGAAGGCTATCTGAAATAGAGTAAGATAAAAAAGAAAAGAAAACTTTTTATGGACATAGTCCAGCAGATGGCCGATGCCACTGGCAGTGGTTAGAGAGGCTGTTTTGATCCCTACAGCAGCAAGTATAAGTCTATAATGATACCTTTATTCCTACCATCTGCCATACACAAAATGCAGCCCAAAGTGCCTTGCATAAAAATAAAATAGTACGTAAGTACTGACCCTGACCCTGGCGTCCCTATTATGGGCATGCCATTCTAGGCAGAATGTTTCAAAAGTTTAGCAAATTTTCAATTATGTTGACAAACTTGAGCTTGTAGAGTGGCTAAGAAAACAGTGATCAGCCTACAGATACAACTAAATAAATAAAAACACCACCAAAGTGGTAGATACAGTAGTCAATAGTCAATAGTCTATTTATTGAGAACGCATCTGTTTCTCTGTCACTTTTTGGAGTGCCGCTTTTTCCACTTGTAGATTGGCAATTTTTGCTATTTGTACAGAACAGAACAGAAAGAGTACTGTGAAATAATATAAATGAAAAACAAACATCTGTGGTGTCACACAACAGACCTCCACCTCTTCTCTCATTATAAGTCTCTCTGGTGGAACATGCAGCGCTTTGACTACTAAATGCCTTTGGAGTCTGGCTGAAGGCTGTGGGTTCACATCCCCAGATTGATGAGTATGGGACCTGAATGACAATCACTCTGTCCTCAGCCAATGGTCTACGATTTATTTATATCAGCGGCTCCCCAGACAGGGTGCCAAGGTGGACTGGGATTGTTTGACAACCACACTTTATTATTGTAATATATACAAATATTTTTTTAAATGGTATCCTATCTGTACTTTGTGCACACTAATTTCCCAATACAGAGGCGTATCCCACACCCTGTAAATATTTACATATTTGAACCACTTTAACCTTCAAACTGATGTCCCTATTTTGGGCATTTAATTATGGGTAAAAAAAGCAATAGCAGACAGCGGATCTAGAAGCTCACAACACTTCAGGGGGTGACACGTTGTGAGCTTGTAGGTCAGCTATTTTCACTGGGAATACAGTAGATTTTGCCCATTGGTGCACCTTGGGCAGAAAAAAGGTTTGCAAATCACTTGATTTATATGACCTTCATCAAAGCACACAGTGCCAGCTGCTCCAGCAGAGCTGGACAGCTCCCAGGAGTGAATATGTGTGATTGTACGAGACAGTGTGAAGCCAGGAGTCCCTATGAACAGCATCTGTGCTCAGTCAACTTCCCCTGATTAAATGCAGGTTAAAGGAATTCTTAATCACAGATGTTAGAGCCTTAAATTATACTCCAATTACAGTCTGTTATCGTCTCTGGGATGATAATGGCTCACATGGCCTCTCATTTGTCCAACCTTAGAAGGTAGGTAGGTATAGCATCACATTCACATTCCTCTGGGCTCTGTGGGTAAGTTGGTGAATAAATAGATAAATAAATAATTAAAAATGCCTCGGCTAACAACCGCCAATGTGTCCCCTGCTTCTCTTCGACCCAAGAGTTTGTGTGTTTGTTTGTTTGTGTTTGTTTGTTTGTTTGTGCGTGTGTTTGTGCATGTGTTTGTGCGTGCCTGTGTGGGATAGTGCGTATGTGTGTATTAGATGTGCGTGCGTTAGTCTGTGCGTGCGTTAGTGTGTGCGTGCGTTAGTGTGTGCGTGCGTGTGTTCGTTAGTGCGTGCGTTCATACAACTGTTGAACTTCGAAGCAGGGTAATTGCTGTCGAGAAGTCAGCATTCACTGGGATAACAATGAAAATGCACCAGCAACTGCTGAATTTAGAAGAAAATGTCACATTTCTTTATTTTATGTATTTACTTTCATTGCATTTTTGAGTGGTGCCGAAGGCAACCACTCCTATACATGACTTTGTCCGTGTGTCCGTATGTATGTATGTATGTATGTCTGTCCACAAACATTGATGACAACATCAATACGGGGGTCAATACGGGGCTCACCAAAGGCACCACTCACTTCACACAGGGTGTGATTTTTTGCTTGCAATGATGCAATGCAGAAAGGCAGAGGTGTAGATGAGTTCAGGCCCTCTCCATGGCGAGAGTTGATTAGCACTACAGCTGTTTCTGTTACTGTTGTTGTGGTTTATTTCTCGACAACAGCAACAAAACCCTGACTAATGTGACAAAGTGCCGTGACCAGGTCCCCGGTCCCTAAGACAGAGCATTGTGAGCTTGTAGATCTGCTCTTTTCAAAAGATTTTTATACATTTGAGAACTTGTGAAATGGGACTTTCTATATAATGAAAACTTTTACTTTTGGTACCAATACTTTTGTACTTTTACTCAAGTACATTTGTAATACCGTCTACATGGTGGTATTGATACTTTTACTCAAGTAAAAAATGTGAGCACTTCTTCCACCACTGTCCACAAAATAGGGGACACAAGGGTATGGTTAAGTGACTTGCTTGAGGGCACTTGAACAGTGGATATTCCGGGGGATTGAACCAGCAACCTTCCAGCCACAAGCACGTTTCCTCTGACTTTTATTAGCCCACCGCTGTGTATATGTGTGTGTGAGTGCTATACACCTGTGTGTGTTCCCCCTGTTCCAGAGCCCTACAGCCCAGCAGTGTGGGTGATGATGTTCGTCATGTGCCTGTCGGTGGTGGCTGTCACCGTCTTCATCTTCGAGTTCTTCAGCCCCGTGGGATACAACCGCAGCCTGCAGAGCGCCAAGAGTAAGATGGAGCCAAAAGACTCACACACACACTTGCGTCACAACACCACCAGCAGCGCGTCCGTCAGCACCACACAACAGTCTCTCCTCGTTTCAACACACCTGTCAGTCTGCCATGTCACGTCACTGAACGCACTTAGCAGTCTCTCGATGCCTTGCGCGACGCATACGTCTGTCACTCGCACGCGTACTTAGGCACGCACGCACACGTATGCGCACGTATGCACACGCACACACACGCGCGCGCACGCACACATTCCTTATTTTGAACATTGTCATCCAACTCCAACTGTCAGTTATCAACTCTCACTTACTTTGAGTCAATCCAACACTTTTGCTATAACTTCACAAACACACTCTCTCACTACCCTCTCACGCTCTCTCTCTCACACGCACGCACGCACGCACGCACGCACGCACGCACGCACGCACGCGCACGCACGCACGCGCACGCACACGCACACGCACACACACACACACACACACACACACACACACACACACACACACACACTCACACTCACACTCACACTCTCTCACACACACACACACACACACACACACACACACACACACACACACACACACACACACACACACACACACACACACACACACACCACATGCACACACTCGCTTAATACAGGCCACCTGTCGCTCTTGCCAGCCATGTGTGCTGATGTGCTTGGGGAGGTGGGGGTTTAAGGGGGTGTAATAATTGTCTTGGGTTTCAGATTAAATTATGCTAAGCGTACCCACCCACATGTTAAACTACCGACGTGACCCACTCTACCCACATCAATCAAGATGTCGCCGGAAAAAAAGTCATTTTGAGTTATGAGCGCAGTGGGAACGAGGGGATTGTGCAGCTTTTGGAACGAGGCCCTGTGTCGCCACGTCAATCAAGTCACTTACTGTACTGTACCGCCACTACTACCAGTGGTCCGTCGCACACAGTGGTCCCCGGCTTGACACTCCACTCACGTTACTTATCGTCACTGTCTGGCAAAAACCTCTTAACTTCTGGTGTTAAGAGCATCAAAAGTAGCAGATCCACAGCTCAAACGCGGCGCGAGGTGACGCGCTTTGAGCTTGTAGATCTGCTACAGTTTTGGACTTTCCACCCGACAGACGATATCGTCACTGTCGGGCAGTGTGTATCTCCAAATTCCAACTTGTTATGTTCTTTTTACTTCCACAAATGAATGTCCTATTTGATGCTATGCGTAAAAGTAACGAAAACAGCAAATCTAAAAGCTCACAATGTGTTGTGGTGCGATCCGTTGTGAGCTTGTAGGTCTTCTGTTTTTGTACTGCTTTTGAAAGATTTGAAATTTTGATAATTTTGCCTTTGAAAGTTATGTTAATTCTGTGAGTTTAATACATATTGAAGCAATGAAAAGTATCAACAAGTGATTATGACTAAATATGAACTGAATTGGATCTTTTGGAACAAAGGCTCTTTTACCCATTGCCTGCGCAGTTGTTTTGGACATACAAGGTTTCCACCCGACAGTGACAAAATGCAACCTAGCTCTGAGCGGCAATGGCGGCTGAGAACGACAGGGCGAAGCGTGACACCGATTAGCCATGACAGACACCCTCTCTTCCATTTTGATTATTCATGTATTCCTTGTGTCAATCGGGTGAAGCATGACACTTGATTAGCCATGACAAGGGACACGCCCCCTCTTCAATTTTGATTATACTTTTTTTTCTTGCGTAAAATGTTGCTGGTTGACAATAGAATAATAAACTTGAACTCCCTTAAACCAGTTTTTACAGGGCACATAAAAATAAAAGTCTAAAATCTCACGACTGAAAAAAATGTGTATGGCCAAGTCCTATCATGTGATTTGTGAAACAGTGTGAAAGGAGCCCCCCCACACTATAGTGCTATTTCCTAAACAATTAACACAATATGTAAAATGAGGATGTTTTAGTAATATTATTCATGCTGTTCACAGAAATCACAGACTGAGGCTTTAACCTTTGCTTTTATGAAATATCCTTCGAGGATTTTATGGAAAATACTTATTGCTAGTTTGACCGCTTCAAATGCTCTAATCTTAGAAATAACAATAACCAAAAATAGATCTTCTGCAAGCTCTCAGTGCGTCGCAGATGTCGCAGACGCATTGAGAGCTTGTTGATCGGCTATTTTCGTTTCGCAAAACATGCTTTCATAGAAGACTTTGCTGGCTTCTGTTGAATCCAAATGACTGAAATCAGTCGTGGTCGACTGAGAACTTTAATCCATGAGGGCAACACGCTTCCTTAGAAAAAAAAGAAAAAGAAAAACGATGAACGTCTCTAATGCTTGTGCATCTCCAGTATAGGACATATGGAGCCGTATATACACAGCATTATGACAAAACTCTCTGATCTTTAAAGCGGACGCTTTTCTTGCCCTCTACGTGTCAATCAAACCGTCTCTCGTCACGGCCACTGCTTAATCTGTCAATTTAGAAGTGATGGCGACGGGGGGTAAATGCAATTCACTGAGGGAATCAGCTCAAATTATGCAAATCAACTCCCGGCCATGTGACTTCAAATGGGTTGAACATGACTTGGGATGTTAAAAACCTCCCATGTCACATGCATTAGTGCGCTAGCGTGCATACATTATGGTGCAAATGCCACGGTGGCGTGTTGTGTACATCATCTACAGATTATTGTGTGAACCCATCCCGCTCACTCAAATCGGCTAACACAGAGAAGTTGTCAGAGCCCTTCCTTAAAACATCCGGGACAACGCTCCACACGTCCCAGACTTTTCTCCCTTCTAGCTCCCAAACTGGAACAAACTCCCCATTGACTATATTCACACAGCGGCCATTTTGCTCTCACATCATATTTGCGGTTGGGGAAGAAATGCCACTGGGGGTGGCATTATTATCATTAACTTAACCCATTTAGACCTGAGGCCGATTCTAAAAACGCCTTCTAAATCCTGACCTAAGTTTTCTGAAAAACTTTACAAAAATTACAAAACAAATATGTTGCTATATAGCAACAGGAACCCCAAAAGGGGTTCCCGTCTTGAAAGGTATAGTTAATACCAATTTTCCACCCGTAAACGCACCTTTACAGACTCCACTTTAGCCTGTGGCACTTGCCCTAGCCTTGACGACCATGCAGTCTTATGCAAAGGTCAAAATGCAATTTAGATAGCATTATTTAGACAGATTCCAGGTTCATTTGTTGACATGGCATCCTATAGTTTGTATAGTTTCAACGTACATACATATATTATTTTATATCATAATGTTTACACTTCTTGGTTTACCTATGATCCTAGATTACTGAGGCACTACACTGTCTCTATGCATTTAATGTATTACCTTGTGTTTACCTTCCTTACTGTAAATCGCTCTGGATTAAGAGTGTCTGCTAAATGCCTAAATTGTAACTGGGTGTAAACTCTCTGTCCCTCTCGCCTGTCCTGCCAGAGTCTGGTGGTTCTAAGTTCACCATAGGGAAGTCCATCTGGCTGCTGTGGGCACTGGTCTTCAACAACTCCGTTCCTGTGGAGAACCCCAGAGGAACCACCAGCAAGATAATGGTAAACCTCAGATATTTGCAGATCAGACAAGCAATTCATCACATTTTCCTCATAATCCCACCGGAATCCCAAAACTCTACTGAAAATGTACTGAACCAATTATATTCCACTGGTCTGACATCTGCCATAATATATCATAATTATTAGTAATCTACCGCTCTACGATAACATGCCTGAGTGCACAAGGTAAGTGGGAATCTGATCTGCGGTGCAACTAAGATTGCATTGATCGGTGAAATATGCTTGAACGTTCTCAGTCTTGAATCCCTACTAAGCACAGACAAATGCAGTAAAGAAAATGTTTTAACGGAAGCTGCTATACACCACATAAGATATTCCATAATGTCTGTCCCAACTGCCAGACAATCCCTATTGGTTACTTCATATGCTCTCTGGAGTTGTCCATGCCTGGAGGAGTTCTTGAAATATGTCAATATTACCTCAGCGATTGCAGAGTCTGACATTGTACATCGCCGCTGCAGAAACCTCTCAACTCCATCTTTGAACTTTTTGTAATTTTTGGTAAATTAAAATCCCTATACTTGATCATACTACCGCATCACACAAAAACATCAAAAGTAGCAGAAAGTTACTTTTGATCTTTTTTTTTTTAAAATATAATTTGAATCCTGAAAAGTAAGTTTTGGACATAGAGACGACAGAGACGATCGGTTTTCACCCGTATTCTTTAAATACATTTTGTATTTGGAATTGAAACAAAAGTCCAATCTCTCCCCCTCAACTAGTTACCAGAGCGTCCTTGTAACTTTGCAAACTCCTAAACTAAAAGAACCAGGTTACCTACGTAACCCTCAGCTATACGTGATAGGCCTATTATTTTTTAATATATAGAATAACAATATTCTCCAAATGTGAAACTTGTGGTTGATTTAAGGACAGATAAAAACAGAAATAAACAAAGGAACAAAAAGCCCTGAAGAAATTTAGTTTGCTGACCATGTTCTGACTTGTCATGTGACCATGTTCAGATGTGGGAGATTGTCTGTGACCTTTTGAATTGCTGTTGCTGCAGTCGTTCTTATCGATGGGGGGAACGGGTGAAGAGTCATATCCTTCTATTGTCTCAGGGTGAAGGGGTCCAGATGGTGAAATTAACCAAAGTGCCTCCGGGTCTCGCCCTTCTGAGAGCCTTTCCAAACCAATCACCACGAGTGATCAATAGTGCTACACAAGGCATAACGAAAGGCCAAAAGTCCCTTATTTTTAGGTTTCTCTTTTAAAAAAAAGGGAAAAATAGGAAAAACTTTTTGTTCCCTTTATGGGGGAGAATTCTGAGAGGCAGACAATGTCAGAAAGACGCCACTAAGGGTGCAGACACACCGGACTTTTATTCTGCCAATGCTTTTCAATGGGAACGGAGCGTTTTTCCTTTTGTGTGGAAATCTGCGAATGGCCTGCAACAAACAGCTCTGTTCCCATTGAAAAGCATCGGCAGAATCCGTCGCAAAGGCAGTATTAAAGTTAGGTGTGACCGCACCCTAATACACATTTTCACTGTATTGCTTGTCAGTTGTTTTCTGTTCAGTTATCCAGTGAGGGGATCTCCAGCTAATATAGTAAAATTAGATTACATGGGATATTTATCAAAACTCTGATTTATGGAATGAGGAGTAATATAATCCCAGTAGTACATCATTACATAGTATGAGTGCCTTACACAATGGGAAAAATAACTGTGTAATACAATCATTAAAGTAAGTCTTGCCGATGGCCAATTTCTAATCACTCATTTTAAATGCATCTAGATACTGTATGTGCACGGCTTAAAGCTGCAATCCATAACTTATGCATGTTTGAACTACAGCAAAGTCATTAGAGAATGTGTTATGAATGCAGAACGTTACTTAATTAATAGTTTGAATGACTTATATATGCTAGACCAGTCGTTCTCAAAGTGGGGTCCGGGGACACCCAGGTGTCCTTGGGGGTTCGGGGGGGCCCCATCAAAATGTGGCTGTTCAACAATAGCAGATGAACAAGCTCACAGCGAGTCACTGTGTGCCCCGCTGCGCACTTGTACATCTGCTATTTTTGAATATTAAAAAAAAACAATCTTGATTGGTCCCTGGCACAAAGCATTTTCAGATGGGGGTCCACGGCCAAATATATATCAATTTGGGGGGTCCCTGGCACAAGCAAGTTTGAGAACTACTGGGCTAGACAGAGCAGTATAAACAATGTTGTCAGTTATTCCCTCCTCATAGTAACTGTGTACACTGATAGCGGTAGCCTATGTCCTGCTGTCAACGTTGCTCTATGGCTCATCTTAGTTTGTGTCCATGTTCATATAGGCCATCCTGTATGACAACCTATAAGTGAGTATCACTCTGACTGTTTTGTGTTGTGTCTGTCTGTCTGTTTGTCTGTCTGTCTGTGTGGTCGTTCAGGTGTTGGTGTGGGCCTTTTTCGCTGTCATCTTCCTGGCATCCTACACCGCCAACCTGGCTGCCTTCATGATCCAGGAGGAATACATAGACACTGTGTCAGGGCTGTCAGACAAAAAGGTACTGCAGGGCTGGGATGGAAGGATGGATGGATGGATGGATGGATGGATGAATTAATTAATACATTAATTAATGAAATAATTAAAGGACATGGGGATGGACGGACGGCAAAATACATTAGGAAATGTATTTTGTCAAGTAGACATTATCAATGGATAATGTGGAGAGACCACATTTATCTAACCGTCCCTATTCTGGATACATATTCGGCACAAATTGTGGTTGAAAACAAGACAAAGAGTCTTGAAGGCCATTTTGATTGAATGATTGATTGGTTGAAGTTTTTAATTGTCAAAACATGCACGTACATGACCATACAGCCTAAAGTAAGTGACCTCTTTTAGTTCTGCACTCAGTGATTCTTCTACCTCTGATTTATCATGGTGAGCGACTATAGGAGCCTGCTGCTCCTTGCATCCAACCGGACCAAAGTGGTTTGAACCAACTCATACTGCCATCCTTACAGCACTGCATTAGTAGTGGGGCTAAAAATTAAAAATAACACAAACTGTTCAAGAATTAGGTGCTGGGTGAGTAGGATATACTACATTGTACATTCACTGTAATAATAATAATAATAATAATAAACTTTATTTGTATAGCACCTTTCATGACATGAAATGCAGCGCAAAGTGCTTTACAGAGCAAGAATACAGTTACAGTTACAACCAATTTAACAATAAAGCAAACAAAAATAAAATAAAATAAAATAAAAGCAAAAGCATAAAACAACATTAAAATAGGCAATACAGTGAGGACTTAAAAATCAACCAAAGAATCAGCTAAAAGCAAGAGTGAAGAAATAGGTCTTGAGCTGTGCTTTAAAGCTATCGACAGAGGCTGCCTGTCTTAGGTGTAATGGGAGTTTATTCCACACTGTTGGTCCGTAAAAGCAGAATGCTGCTTTACCGTATTTTTTATATGTCATTGTAGGATCAACACTGTAGGATCAACAACAGAAAAAAAGAAAATCTATAAAGTCTCATTATTATTAATTAACAGAAAGCAAGAACATGGTGTATGGGTGGCACTAGATCGAGATGATAAACTGCACAGTGCACACTTCCATGTTAAACAAGGGAATATGTCAATACTGGCTAGCTGATTGTGGATTAGTATTTCTACAAAATGCTAACAAGCTTCCAGCTGACATAATTATTTCTCAGTTTCTCAGTGCAAATTTAAGTAAAAACAGAATGTGCATGTACAATATCAAGGAAGCTGGCTAAAAATGTTAGCCCCCTTTTTAAGTGAAGCCTGGCTGTTCTAGTGTGAGGCAACTGAAATGGGCGCTTACATCATGTGTTGCCGTACTCACGATTTTCCTCATTTCTACTGAAGAATCTATTGAACATGAGGAGAGCTGATTATGACAGTGTTGAGTAATCATGCCGTGTGAAGCATGTTTACTTGATACATGTTGACTATGGCTAGTTTATTGAAGGGATGTTGTGAGTAAACTGTGTAATCTGCTTGTGAATTAATTCAAGTGCAACGTTTTTGTAAAGTAGTTTGCACACAAGTGCAGCCCTGAAATCATCAATAGGGGAGTCAAAATCATGGGTGACAGCAGCAGAGACGCAAGTTTAAGATATATGGCAGATTCCAATACATGTTATTGTCTGTCTATGTGTAGCACAAGTTGATGTTTTGTGCGTGGCCTGATTTGTTTGTAGTTGTTGTAGGCTATAAACAACACAGCCCTTGTTGTGTTCACTTGGCATGTCATCCCAGAATGTTTAGTAATAGGCAGAAATGTGGAACCTTAATTAGGCTACTCATACGTTTTGATGGCCCACGGCTTCCTCAAGATCGGGGGGAACTTGGAATTAGTGGCTGGCTCACTGAAGTCCAACCCTTGTCTGATGCTTTCACGTTTCTGGTCGGTGGCGTAAAATTTCGTAATATGCGTCACGGTACAGTGCGCTACTGAGCAAAATATCGGGCAAAGAACAAATACAAATGTATACTGAACAATAAAAAGAAGACGTTTGGACGGCTACAGCCATGGTCGATTTGTAGGCAGAATGTGTAGGCATTGGGACACGTGGTCTGCTAGAACATAGCAGAAACGTGTATAGATATAACATCAGTAACATCCAAACTCTGCCCTTTGCTCCTGCTTTCCATTCGTGTAGTGAAGATCGTGCCAAGGTTGAGGCTACAGAGGGGGGGTCACCAAAATCAATAGGGTTCCTCCTCTGGTGAGCAAAAATGTGTTCAGCAAGTTCCACAGCAAAACCAGTCAGTACTTTAGGGATCTTGTTTGGGACCAAGCGGATGGATAGACCGACGTTGCCTTCCTATAGAGCACCACTACCAGTAGGGCTAAAAACCTTTATAAGAAACACCATGAAAGGATGGGAAAGTTAGCTTGTCCTTGGAGGAGGGAACGCTTGAGAAGTTTCTTTTCAATTTATATGAACGCACTTGAAAAGCCCTGTGCGTCTCTCTCTCTCTCTCTCTCTCTCTCTCTCTCTCTCTCTCTCTCTCTCTCTCTCTCTCTCTCTCTCTCTCTCTCTCTCTCCTTTCTCTTCATTAAATGTCTCTGTGTGGTTTCAGTGAAAAACCCAGAGCCTGTCTCCCTGGTGTATTGACACTCCAACAACTCATCAGCACTATCACTTATCCTCTCCTTACTGCCACTTCTCTTCTTAAAACAAATCCTTTCTTTGACAAATCTGCCTGGGTGCACGGCGCACACACAGCTCCTCATAACACACACACACACACACACACACACACACACACACACACACACACACACACACACACACACACACACACACACACACACACACACACACACACACACAGCCCCCTTTGCTCCCTCTGTTGCCTTGTCTCCAGTGTAAGGTCTTTTGTATTCCTCATCCTTTTTCAGTCTCTCCATTTCTTTGCCCACATAATCATCGTTTGCCCGTCGCCTTCCTTGTATCTCTCTCTCTCTCCTTTCAATCTGTCAGAAGAAGAAAAGAAAACTATTTTTAACTGTCTCTATCAATATATCTATCTATCCATCTACCAGGCCCTGCCTGTGTTCATATCGTCTCTTGTCGGGTAGAAACCTCATATGTCCAAAACTGTTAACTTTTCAGGATTCAAATTCAAACACATCAAAAGTATTTTTTGCTTTTGAGTACTTTTGTGTGACGCTGTAGCAGTGGTGGAAAAAGTTAAACAAACTAAAAATGTACTTAAAGTACCAAAAGTAGAAAGTACTCATTATGCAGAATGTCCCATTTCAGAAAGTTACTTTTACACAAAAAGTTATATAAGAATATGGAGGTTTCTGCCTGCAACAGCGACAATTTACTTGTTACACATCTTCAACTCCCCCCACCCACCCCACTGTCGTGGAACTCTGTATCAATCAGCAATCGATAAGGCACATAGGAGTTGTGACAATATTCTACGAGGTTGTGGTTATGCTTTATGTACATGATCATCATGGTCAGAAGTACATTAACACTCATGTCAGTAGTAGGGTAGTTCTGCCTCGAGCTCAGGGCAGAGATCATAGTTATACTGTAGCTGCCTGGAGGACAAACTGAACCATAACGAGATAGGCTGTACCAAAACGATAGCTATTAGGCCTAGTGGAGACATTTAGACTCTTACAAGCTGCCAAATATCATAATGTATTGTAGAAGTATTATAAGTGACTAGAGTTTCGGGGGGCTACGCCCCCCTCAACCCCAGCCGCGCACGGGGCCCAGCGTGGCCGTGTGTATATTGGGGGACCCAAATCGCCGGAGTAAAACTGTGGAGAATGTTTTTTTGAAAAAGGAAAAAATTTGAAGAAATAATATTTGTTATGTTTCAGGGGGTCCACAGGGGGTCCGCGGACCCCCTGATGGTCCACTGACCCCCTGTGGAGTGTTGGGACGCGCGGGGACACCCCTGGAACATTTTTTTTTTTTTTCATGAAGGTGGTTGCTTGTTTCTGGCGCTGGCTGTGCAAACCTGGCAACCCAGCGCATGCTGCCGCACAAACGTGGCAACCCAGCGCATGCTGCCGCACGTTACACCAGAAATGGTGCCTGGAGAAAATGGTGACCAAAAAAAAAGTTTGGAAAAAAAGGAAAAAACCCCCGCAGCGGCTGCGTGCTGTTGTGGTGATGAGGTCGTGCGCACGGTAAACGGTACGAAGCTGGCTCCCCTTCCGTTTTGTCCGACATTTGGTGAGTAGAATTAATTATGTTGCGCGGTGGAAAAGGTGTAGTGAGCAGTGAGATGTCCCCTACGCGAGGCGTAAATTCAGCGCGGCCGCCGTGGCGAGTCAGTTGGCCACATGTGGTCTGGCGGTGCGTTGTTTAGTCGATAACAGAGCTGTGGGGTGTCGACACCGAGGGTGCGGAAGTTGGTCGCCATTTATATAGTTAGATGGTATAATATAAAGCAGGGGTCTTCAACGTTTTCAGGCCAAGGACCCCCTAGCTGAGAGAGAGATGAAGCAGGGACCCCCGCTATATTGTATAACGCTGTGTTTTAGGTTCAACTTTTTTTGTTTACTTGGTCTGCTCTTTTTTCCCTCTACGC
>NC_139952.1:38585271-38597771 GCF_963454915.1 Gymnoscopelus microlampas
CACCGAAATGGTCCGCAATGTTCCAGGGGTGTCCCCGCGCGTCCCAACACTCCACAGGGGGTCAGTGGACCATCAGGGGGTCCGCGGACCCCCTGTGGACCCCCTGAAACATAACAAATATTATTTCTTCAAATCTTTTCCTTTTTCAAAAAATTTTTTCCACAGTTTCACTCCGGCGATTTGGGTCCCCCAATATACACACGGCCACGCCGGGCCCCGTGCGCGGCTGGGGTTGAGGGGGGCGTAGCCCCCCGAAACTCTAGTATGGACATAAAAGGGACACAGACAGACAGACAGACAGACAGACAGACAGACAGACAGACAGACAGACAGACAGACGGGTATTGTGTAACTGAGTGGGGCATGCATTTCCAACTTTCATCGTTCCTGACTTGCGACTAGTTGCTTAAAATAATCAGACCTGATTTACATGTGGCCCAAATGTAAATGAATAAAAGTCATGTTTGTTTCCTTCACCATTATGCAAGTTGCATTAAAACTACTCTTTCAAGTACATTTTATTAAAAAAGAATAAATTGTTTCAAATCTTTTTTATTGTGAAGCACAGGTTATGTGCTGCCCCAGATTACGTGCGACACGGGTCATCCACAAGGATTAGCCTTTCAACCTTTAAGAAAGGAGACTAAAGGCTTCCAAATCTTTTCAAAATCTTTCAGTTTATCTTTGAGTATAAATCTGATTCTTTCTAAATGTAAGGACTCTGTCATCTCGTTGAGCCAGAGTTTGATTGTGGGGGTCTCTTTCTTCTTCCAAAATAAGAGTATAATTTTTTTTGCAGCAATAAGGCCGTATGAAAGAAGGCGCTGTTGAGATAGTTGTAGTTTCTTCATTGTAACTTGTTACTTCCCTGCTCTGCAAATATCTCCCCTTTCTCACCCACGGCTCTTTTGCTTCTTTTAAATTTTTACCAGTGGTGGAAAGTAG
The DNA here is from genome assembly GCF_963454915.1 of Gymnoscopelus microlampas. NCBI lineage: Eukaryota > Metazoa > Chordata > Actinopteri > Myctophiformes > Myctophidae > Gymnoscopelus > Gymnoscopelus microlampas. Next base: position 38,586,217 of record NC_139952.1, read on the forward strand.
CTACGTAAGTACAGGTTTTAGATATTTTTACTTTACTGGAGTATTTCAAAATGTCAGTACTTTTACTTCTACTCCACTACATCTCAGAGGCAAATATTATACTTTTACTCCGCTACAATTATTTGAAAACTTTAGTTACTAGTTACTTTGTAGATTTTGATTATTATTACATATCATACATTACCCACTTCAGCCCTATATACATTTCGGCCATTTGAAAATAGCTGATCTTCAAGATGTTGTAGATTGGCTATTTCCAAAAGATTTTTTAGACATTTTGTAATTTGATGTACATTTTGAATTCTGGACTTTTACTTGTAAGGGCACGGCCACACCGCACTTTTATTTTAGCAATGGGGCGGAATCTGCCAATGCTTTTTCAATGAGAATGGCATGGTTTGATGGTCTTGCACATCTTTCCGTGTGTCGCGCACACCTTGCGTTTTTGCGCTCTATACGCCTGCTGGTACATGCCATACCATACTGGCTGCAAGAAACTGTCGGCCGCACACAACCTGAGTTTATCAGCGGGCAACCATATTTTGGTGTGACCGTGCCCTAACAGACTATTTCTACATTGCGGTATTGATACTTTTACTTAAGGGAAAAAGATGTGAGTACTTTTTACACCACAGATTATTACACGCCTCCCTCCATTGATATGCCATTGAAATGATCTATTCCTTCACTCCCTCCCTCTTTGCATTCCTCACTTCCATCACTCCTGCTCCCTCAATCATTACCATTCAAATTATCTCATCTCTTCTCTGCTCTCCCATCCTTCACCCTCTCCTCTTCTGTCCTCATCTCACTCTCACCTCTCCTTCTCACCCTCTCTCTCTCTCTCACCACTCTCTCTTCACCTCCGTCTCATCCTGCTATAGCGCTCTCGCCTGCTCACGCTCACTCATGCACGCACACACACATTTTTTATTTATTAGAAAGTATTATATCTACAGTGACATCACTCCCTTTGTGAATAGAGGAAGGGAATTGACAGTGTGTTGGAGGTGTTGGATTTGGCTCCTTTTTGTGGCTCGGGAGAACAAATATTTGGACTTCCTCTCTTAATTTTTCATGTTGCAGCTGCACCCTGCACTACAATACTTAACCATATTGTAGTTTTGTGCTGGTACTGAAAAATGTATCACTGTATACCAGTGGTGTAAAGTAACTAAGTACATTCATTTAGGAGCATAGAACAGCAGTGACACAGACATGTTATTTTGAATAAATACTCTAAATAATAGTGTATCACTTCGTTCATATACTTTACTCATAAGAACTGACAGGAAAAGACACATAATGTCTTGACTAACTTGGAAGAACACTTAGTTTATGATCTGCAGTTCATTACTGCCAATAACGTAAATCTACGTTTTCAAAAAAATTAAATAAAAAAATCTTTTGACCCAGGAGATATAATTTTTCGAAGATCTAGACTCCTATCCACTTCCTAGTTAACTTATTACTTTAAAATGCTGTATCTCGGCTCCTGTGTACTTTTTTTTTAACTATGTATTGTTGGCGAAACATGCTATTTTCAACTGGCTGCAATTATGGAACGGATTACCGCAATCACTTTTTTTCCCCCCGATTCCTACGAGACTCCTGTGTGTGTAATGAGGGGATCACCGTGAGGCAGGTGATTACGGAAAATATTTTTTGACTACTTGAAAAGGTTAGAAAAATCGAAAAAACCCTGGCAGCAGCTAAAAAGAACTGGTACATAGTACCTGGCAGTGAATGTGTTAATGATCATCTTGACCTTGAAGCCTAGGGAAATTTGATTTTGTTGTAGTGGGGAAAACAAGAAAGCCTGTTGAGTTTTGTACTTATTGTTACGATCAGTGAAAGTGGACCCATGCAGACACAAAGAGTGGAATGGAATCAGATCTTAAAAAGGCGGTTATTGTAGGAATAAAGGGGAACACAAACTGTGTGTTGTGGCAGTGAAATTACACCAACAGAGTGGCACTATAATTCTGTTGAATGCTTGACAATAAAAGGGATTCTGATTCTGAATGAGGGCAGCAGGCAGGGTGGAGAATAGAGAGGCAAATGGTTGATGTCTGAGCTGGAGGGTCGATGGCAGAGCAGAGTGTGGCGGGTTGAGGAATAGCTCCTGAGCGGTGGCAGGTGAGGTGAACAGGCACATGAGGTGAACAGCAGTGAAAAGTGGAAAGTAACTAAATACATTTACTTAAGTACAATGTTGAGGTATTTGTACCTTACTTGAGTATTTCCAATTTCTGACACTTTTACTTGTACTCCATTACATCTCAGAGGCAAATATTGTACTTTTACTCCATTACAATTATTTGAAAACTTTACCTTAATCATCTGCGAAGAGAAAAGCCTGGTCACAACCTAATGCAGAGAGTGTCTATAGGGGCGGGACTTCCGCCGTAGCCTACGTATTTCCCCTGGAAACGATCTTTTTTTGACCAATCACAACACTTGTTTCATTCATGGAAAATGAAAATAGATTTGTAAAGCGTCTACGTTCATTTCCTTGTCGGTACTTCCGCCATGTTCTGGTACTTCCGTTTAGACACTCAACCGGTTAGGTCTTTTCCCAGCATGAGGCACATGAGTTGAACAGAAACATGCAGTGGCATGCACAGACATTTTGAGGGGCAGGTGCTCAAGTAAATTATACTTTTTTTTGTTTACTTGGTCTGCTCTTTTTTCCCTCTACACCTATACCTCTTTGCCAAAAAATAGCCGATCTACAAGCCCACAACGCCTCGCAGCGCGAGGCGTTGTGGGCTTGTAGATCTGCTATTTTTGGCTAAAGTTCTCCTCAGAAAAGGGATGCTAGGTTTCGAGTGGTTATGGTAAAAAGAAAAATCATATCACATAAAGATTTCGCGGACCCCCTGTAGTAACTCTGAGGACCCCCTAGGGGTCCCGGACCCCCTGTTGAAGACCCCTGCTTTTTTCAAAAGGGCACTTCTGGTCAAGAGGGCAAAGGGCAGGTGCTCTAGCACCACCTAGAGTTCATCTGTGCACGTCCCTGGAAACATGAGTTGAACAGAAACATGAGGTGAGCAAGCAGGGAGACCGGGGGGGTTTGTCATCCTGGGGCACAAGGAGACACGTTTTTTGAAGTACTAGTAAAGCCATAACACAAAAATAGCTCACAAAATATGACTGCAAAGTGTCTGGAAGCGAGGATGAAGCAGCAATCACGCCATGAGTGGGTGGACGACCGTAGAGTAGATTTACTGTCTGAGCTGAGGACTTGATGGAAGGCAGACTTGCGCTCACTGCAGGTATAAGGTTGAATGAACCAGGATCACATTCCACACAAACAAACCAACAAACAAACAGTGGTGGAAAAAGTACTTAAATGTTTTACTTAAGTAAAAGTATCAATACTGCAATGTAGAAGTACTCTGTTACAAGTAAAAGTCAGGAATTAAACATTTACTTGAGTAAAAGTACAACAGTATTGGTATCAAAATGTACTTAAAGTACCAAAAGTAAAAGTACAAAAATGTTTGAAAATAGCAGATCTACAAGTTCACAACGCGTCGTGATGTGACTCGTTGTGAGCTTCACTAGCGAGATCCGTAATTTTAGGTATAAAATAGGGCTAAAGTGGTTAATATATGTTTTATAATATAATCATTTATATTAGTAACTAGTAACTAAAATGTTCAAATAATTGTAGTGGAGTAAAACTGCAATATTTGCCTGAGATGTTGTGGAGTAGAAGTAAAAGTACAGAAAGTTGGAAATAGTTCAGGAAAGTAAAAGTACCTCAAAATTGTACCTAAGTACAGTACTTGAGTAAATGCACTTAGTTACTTTACACCACTGCAAACAAACACATGCGCAGGGAAACAGGAGACACAGGGAAACACATGGGAAACACAAGGTGAGTGCCTGGTGCTTGATTTACACATGGCCGCGGCGGAGTTGCGTGCAAAGAAATTGCGGATCTTCACATACCGCTCTCACAACGCTCCATGGCGTGTTTCGAGCTTACGGATCTGCTATATCCGGCCCCTCGACACTGGCGCCCGTCTGATTATTATGTCAGGCTCAGAGGCACGGCAGGGCTGTGACACTTCTAGATGACTCAATGAGCGCTCCAATCAGGAACTCCAGTGCAGCTTGGCAGAAAGCTCCCTGCATTGCTTTTTATAATAATGTCTTCTCTCTCTCCCTCAATCTCTCTCTCTCTCTCTCCCTCTCTCGCCATTTCCCTTTCCGATTGCGTCATGCATAGTCTCTCCTTTCCATTCACTCACTCATTCATTCTCTCTCCCATATATCCCTCTCTCCTCCTTTTCCTCGTTCTCGTCGTCTTCCCCGCTTCCTCCCTCGTCTCCTTTAACAATGATCAATGTTTAACCCCACTATCCCCTCTCTCTTTCCCCCCTGCCCCCCTCCCCTCTCCCCCTCTCCTGTAGTAAGCTGGATGCCTTCATCTATGATGCTGCGGTTCTGAACTACATGGCGAGGAAGGATGAGGGGTGTAAGGTAGTGTACAATATCCATCACCACAAGTCTCTGAAGAGAACATCTGGCACTGCATGAAACAAGGGGTATTCGTAAAAAAATACATTTGCATATTTGCTAATGTTAATGTTGATTGGATGGATGTCTTTCATTTTACAAGGCTGTACCTAGAATCTGTACTGTACGGTTGAAAGACTGCAGCAGATTTGGTTAATTGCTCCTGCTGTAGCCCTAGAAACTTTCAAATGGCCTGTCTTTGTTCACAGAACAGAGTGTCTGCTAGTAAATTAAGATGGGGAGCAGGGGGAGAAGTTTAATTTAACAGGTTGGGCTGATTTTATTCACAGAAGTCTTGGATGGCCAAGACCTACTGTAGCAGTGAGGCAGGAGGGAATACATTGACAAGATACATTGAAGAGAGTCAAAGCCGGTGGTGAACATGTTTAGGCCTCCAAAGCAAACCGCAACATGCAGTCAACCAGTGTTGATTTTGACAGCAAATTTAGATTTAGTTTTAGTCACAGACTTTTGAATAAAATTCCATTTAGCTCTAGTCATAATTCTAGTCATCTGAAATGTTTTAGTTTTTGTCTATTTTTTTTCTAAATATACAGTTGATTCAGTCGACTAAAATGTGTTTTAGCTGGCCTTGATGGCGTCGTAATGCCTGATTTTACACTTGGTTGCATGCTGAAAATAGCCGATCTACAAGCTCACAACGCGTGGTTGAGCTTGTAGATCTGCTATTTTCAGAGCGCAACCAAAATGACTTAGTGTCTTAGTTCTACTGGATCTCTTCTCCACGAGTCACTCCCTAACATTTTAGTCTTGTTTTTTTTGTTGACGAAATTGTCAATATAATATTTAGTCTTAGTTTTAATCATCATAGCTTAGTTTTTATTTCGTTTTTATTTTGTTTTCGTCAGTGATCAAAGGTAGTCGACGGACATTTGTCTTCATAGTTTTAGTCAACAAAATCAACACTGCAGTCAACACACTTGTCATCTCTGCTACAGAATATGACAATCTGCATAATGAGTACTTTTCGAATATGACTTCAGCCAAATAAATATTATCAGTAGAATGAGGGCCACCCTGGAAGTTGAATGCTTATTGGCTTTGATGTCCACACAGACATGCATGCACACACACCTTTTCTTCCTCTGTTCTGTCTCTTCTATAGTGCAGTGCCTGTACCTGTGTGCTGTCTTAGAGAACTGCTCATCCAATCGACTTCACACTCGATACTGCGCGTCCTTTAGTCCTAAGCAATGCAATACCATACATACATGCATACATACATACATACATACATACATACATACATACATACATACATACATACATACATACATACATACATACATACATACATACATACAGGGATGTGTGGAATTTATAGATGCACAGCACAGCGCACACACATCATCGCATTAAAAACTATTGTTGTTTCCGATGCACACTGTACTGTAAAACATGTAAAGTTTTCGTTCTTTCAAGTTGAACATTTAATCAAAGACACAATCGGACGCATTCATTTCATCTCTCAGCATGACGGAGCTTAAATTATCGTATTTTTTTTTCCCTGGGCCCTGTTGCTTTATTTATGAGTTGATATTTGATAAGAGCCCCCGTAGAAAGAATTAAAATTATGGACAGTGCTCATTTGTTACATTGTCCTTAGGAGAGTAATGTTTCATGAATGAATTATGAAATTGCCTGTACCACAGTTATTATTACTGGTGGGTGCTTGTCCATATTCATTTCTCTACTGGTTATGATGCTGCTGTGCAGCGCCTGTGTAGCTTATGAAGGGAGCATCAATATTGGGAGTTGAGCGTGTTTTTTTTTCTTTTTTGTGAACAAACCAGAACAGTGTTAGCAGTTAAACTGCAGTCACATTTGTCTTTGTGATTGTTGTCGGTGTGTGATTGTTTTCCAATCACACACCGCCATTGACGTATTATGACGTATGCTGGTATTTTCAGTGTTTACGCTAGAGGGCGCTCTTCGCCAACCTATGAGTGATCCTATGACTTCCGGAGAAGAGTAGACCCGGGAATAAAGTGATCACAATAAACCGATCTAATGTTAAAGGATTTAGAAGTAAAAATGTCTCTGCTTCCTTGATTTTTTCCTGCGTTTTTGGCGAGAACAAGCTATATTCAACAGCCAATAACTAAAGAACGGAGGGTCACGGTGACACGTTTTTTTTTTCTCCGATGGAAGCAGAGACACTCCTCCGTCTTTTGCGACACTCTGATGTGACAATAAAGTTTGTTCTGACTCTGATTCTGATTCTCACCCCTCTCTGCCCTCGCACCTCCCCTTATCCCTCTACACCACCACTCTCTCCACCTCCTCCAACCCTGTGCCAGGTGATGACCATCGGTTCGGGCAAGGTGTTCGCCACCACGGGCTACGGCATCGCCCTGCACAAGAACTCCCGCTGGAAGAGACCCCTGGACCTCGCCCTGCTACAGCTGGTGGGAGACGGTGAGAGGCCCGAGAAGGAACACATATTATGGAGGAGAAGGAGTGGGGAAGAGAGGGTGGAGGAAGCACACAAACAAGGATAGTCATGGGGAACACAAAAAAAGACAGAGGAGGGAACGTTAAAGGGGAGGGGGAAGACAGGGAAGGTGGGGGGGAAAAAAAGTATGTCCCCTTTAAATGGATAGTTCTCTCCCAAAATGACTTTTTTTCTATCGATTACTCACCCCATGTATGGAGACTTGAATTCATGGAGAATTTTTTGTTTTTGTCACATTCCTAAGCCAATAATTTGATGACCGGCGGCGGCGGCTCCGGTAGGAGACACAAAGTGTCAACTTTGAGTCTCCTACCGGAAATTATTGGCTTAGGAATGCAACAAAAACTAAAGAATCTCCATGAATTCAAGGCTTCATGGGGTGTGTATGTAATTGATAGAAAATATGTTTTTTTTTTGGGTGAACTATCCCTTTAAGTGTGTCCCCTTTTATACTGAAAATATCCGCTCTATAAGCGTCATGGATGCTTAACGATCGGATGTTTTCAGTCGCCGGCGCCTTCGTGTGGCAGAGCATAAATTTGGGTATTTACCAAATACTTGTGCACTACACCTGGCACGTGTCCTCTGAAAAGTAGTACCGTATCTAACTAATTAGGAGCAACGGATGTCATTATGGCGCCTTGGGGAGCGGTTAGGGGGGCTAGATGTCTTGCTCAGGGACACTTTGACACGTAGACATGGGTGAGGCGGGGGTCCAACCGGTGACCTTCCGATTCTCAGACGGCCTCTCTTACCCACTCAGCTATGGATGATGAGTGTAGGAAGGGTGGGGATCGAGAGAGAGAGAGAGAGAGAGAGAGAGAGAGAGAAGGACAGGAAAAGGGGGAAAGACATAGACGGAGCGGAGAGGTCAGAAGAGAGAGGAGAAGTAAAATGACAGTTAAGATAAATGAATCCCTTGTTCTTCCTCTTGCCCTTTAGTTTAACCCATTCAATCCGGAAACGTATCTCTGTCATTTTAGATTTCTTTGGCTGTTCAAAAATAGCAGATCTACAAGCTCATAGCGCGGAGCTGAGTGCCACGCTATGAGCTTGTAGATCTGCTATTTTTGAAAAATCGTGAAAAATGTGTGCAAATCTTTGAATATATATATTTTCTAAGCGAACATGTGTAAGATATTTTTTTTCAGGGACCTCCAGAAGCAAAGATTTGAGTCACAAATATTCGCTTATACATATATATATATATTCAAAGATTTGAAAAATGATCTCGATTTTTCAAAATTAGCAGATCTACAAGCTTGTAGTGCGGCACTCGGTGCCGTGCCATGAGCTTGTATGTCTGGTATTTTTGAATAGCCAATGTATAAAATAATGGTCATAGCTTAAATCTAAAATGACATACAGATGTGCCATTTCAAAACTTCAAATGTCCTGCCATCGCCAAGACAGTACATTTTCAGGGGATTCCCAGGGCAATAAGAGGGACAAAGAAGGGCATTTAAAATGCTGAATTATTTTGATGATCACTGCTTTTATGATGCTAATTAATTTGAGCAACTGGTCAAGGACCTCTTCAAATCACCTTTCGCCTCACAATGAGTCTGACACCTTCTTCAACACACATTCTTTTGTTCTCATGTATATGGATGTCTATTGAAGGGAAAAACGGGGGTGTGTAGTCACAACTTCTTTTCAGGGGCAAAACAGTGCGTTTTTAAGGGCAGAACAGGGAAGAAAACATGCCTTTTCAGGGCACTTTCAGGGAAAGAACAGTAACGTGTGAAGTTTTGAAGTGGCACATCTGTAGGTGCGTTCCCGGATTGAATGTGTTAAAACGAATCAGAAGACAGAGAGAGAGAGCATGGGGCAGAGGTCAAATGTTCCACGGAGACTTTTACACGAGTTCCGTTTTGTAAAGTAACTTGTAGGAGCAATCAAGACGTGCTTTGCTGAAGCGACGCGGCACTTCTCTTCCTCCACCAGGGTGATTTCACCGGCTACCTACATTATGGAGAAATTCATTAATTGTCAGCTTAATTTGGCGGCTCTGGGACGCTCTAGCTGCTAGGCAATTAGCGAGCTTAAGAGAAGCGAGCCCTGAGTGCTGCTGGAGACGGTGGAATCCCCGGGGATGATGGAGCCGGACCTGCTCTCAACCCCCAGCAAAGTCTGTTTGCACTGTTTCGCTCCAAATTTAAAGGGATAGTTCACCCCCAAAATGACTTTTTTTTTCTTCTATCCATTAGTCACCCCATGGATACCTGAATTCATGGATATTTTTTTTGTTTTTGTCGCATTCCTATAAGCCAATAATTTGATGACCGGCAGCGGTTCCGGTAGGAGACACAAAGAGTCTCCTTGGAGTCTCCTACCGGAACCACTTCCTATCGGTCCACTGGGTAAACTGTCCCTTTAAATACAGGCCAGTACGAAAACATCTAAGAGACTGAGTGATTTACAACAGTCTGCAAATCTCTCGCTCTCTCTCTCGCTCTCTCTCTCTCTCTCTCTCTCTCTCTCTCTCTCTCTCTCTCTCTCTCTCTCTCTCTCTCTCTCTCTCTCTATATATATATATATATATATATATATTTACAGAAGCAGCCTTCTAAACAAAAAAGCAACAGCAGAGTTGTCTGAGGACATATTGCCGTGGTGGAACAGCATTGCGACAGAAGTTGTCTGCATTCATGTTTGTTTTGAAAGATCTTACTTTTTGTTCGTCTTCCTTTTCTCTAGCTGTGGTTATATTGACTTTGTGTAGTCGGCTTTAATCAATGGAACTGGAAAGGAAAGGAAAGGGGCAGTACTAAGTTTATTTCTGCTTTGGGCTGGGATTTGAAGTTAGGCGCTGAATAGGTGACAGTTTTGGCAGGTTGGCAGAATTCAAGTGTACGTTTTAATTGAACCATAGAACATACTGTAGTAGCATGAAAGCAATTGTCACACGCTCTGTCAAAGTCTGCTTATTTGGTGAAGAAACAATTTCTGGCTGCTCTGTTTTTTTGTTCTTTTATTTTTTTATCAGCCAAAACAAAGGAGTACATTTTATTTTTCATAATGTGTAAATGTTGTTATCCAATTGAAGTGAGAAATATCACTTTAGTTTATAGGGACCAGCATGCAAAGAGAGTTTTGTTCACTTGACTCTTTTTTTTAATCTCAAAACCAGAATTTAGTGAGATGCAGTACCTTGCTGTATGTTAGTAGGAATAAGACTGCCCTGCCAATCAATCAGCCAATCAATCAGTCAAGCTGAGGGTCTGATTGGCCTATCAGGGAATTCTTCTCTGCACACACGTCATGGGAAGTCCGGCATAAACGTCTTGCGAAGCCCTGCCAAGTCAAGCTGAGGGTCTGATTGGCCTATCAGGGAATCAGTCAAGCTGAGAGTCTGATCACTGATCAAGGTGGGGAAAGAAGCCTACGTATTAGCCAGAGCACTGATCAATAGTCTGTGTCAAGTTTGGAGGCAAGTGGAGTGATCCTGTGCTGACTAACCCCGGACGTACTTTGGAGGCCTTGTCAATTATAGTAGTAGGATTCTTGTGCGGCTGTGCAAAATAAACAAAAACTTGAATGAAAGGATGAATCATAAAAAGAGGGAAAAAAAGTATGAATGCAGGCGGCCTGTGGCGCTTTCTTTGAAGGCTCAACAGGAAATTGATTTGTGTGGTTTCTGTGGAGGGTCTCTTTGTCCGAAATACTTCTATACCTGAATCTACAGTAGCTGTGTTCCTCTGTGTCTTGCTTGCTATATAGTTGCTCCACACAGGCAAAAGCTTACGGCAGAATTTCCAGGTACCCGGGATAGGGGAAATTGCTTTTATTTCTTCACCCAGCAGACGGCTGCTCAGATCGCTCGGACGTGTGCATGGGAGAACCGCCGGGAGATAAGTGTATTGCTCAGCGACGGAAATGCACTTGAACGAAACAGACACCGACAGAATTAACACTGATGTCACCTGAATTCAATTTTAATTAAGCTGCACACACAATGCTTCTGTTTTTAAACCACCAGCTCCAGTTCCTCGTGCAAAAGAGACGTACGTCCCCTTGACACCCCCACTGTGTTCCCAAGGGGTTCCACCGCCTCTGGAAACCCACTTGTGAGGAGATGAGAGAGGAACGTACTTTAGCATGTGGCAGATGATTAACACACTCGCGGAGGGAGAAAGAGAGATGGAGGTAAAAATGGAGAAAGATGGATGCAGGGGGACTTAGAGGGGCAATTGAGAGAGGAAGAGAGGCAGAGAAGAAAGCAAGAGAGTGAGAGGGGAGAGGGGAGAAGTGAAATGGAGCGCCACAGAGATGACAGATAAGCAGCGTGAGGGAGAAAGAAAGAGGGAGGGAGCGCAAGAAAGTGAGGGAGAGAGAGAGAGAGCAAGATGAGGCAGAAGGAGAGAGAGAGAGTGAGATGAGGCGGAAGGAGAGAGAGAGAGAGCGTGAAAGAAAGCCACCATGACGCTCATTGAAAAATGATGAATTGGATAACGCAAGAGTGCCGTGCACTCGCTCAACATGCATATCAGCGCCCCTCCGTCGAGACACAAATCAGTGCTGAGCGCCCCATGAAACGAAAGGGGGA
>NC_139952.1:38600271-38647771 GCF_963454915.1 Gymnoscopelus microlampas
ACTTTACCCCATGTGCCGCCCAAGCACACTCATGGACTGTCTTATTTCACTTTCTCCTCTTTAAAACTAAAACTAAAAAGTGATTCATGCAGGTACTGTTGATGCTGCGTGAAAGTCCTTTGTGGCGATGACACAGCTCAACCTCCCCTCCAACACTATTACTGCTACCACCCACTCCCGCCCTCACCACCTGCCTGATGTATTTAAAAGAAATAGATGCTAATTAACTAATTTGAAGTGCTAATCATTGGCCCAGACTCCCTCATCCAAGCCACACAAAGCTTATATACTTCTTGATCGGGGTCTGCCCCGAACCAAATTGAAATTTGCCGCAGGCTGTCAAAACCTTTGATTTAAATGGGTGCTTTTAATTTTATCACTCTGTAGAAATTACAGACATCTGGATGGTAATACTAGTGTATGTGACCTGGAGCTACAGCAAAGAGGGAGGTCACCAGGACCAAGCTTCGGAGGGTGAAAGGGCTTCCCCAGTTGCTGCTCTGTGGAACGTTCTAACTCATATCAAAGCTGCCCCCACTCTTTCATCATTTAAATCTGCACCCACATCTTCAGACTTGCTTTCCCCAGCTAATCCCCCACCTCCAGTTTTTGTTTTACTGTTCTATTTTTATTGCTTTTAGACGTCTTTTTTTAGACTCCATTTGTATTTCTATTGCCTTAATGAAGTTTTGGTTCTGTTTATGTAACGTGTCTGCAGAAAAGCTCTCTTTAAGTATTATGTGATGGTTGTGCCTGTGGCTATAAACAGTTGGTTTAATATGCATGAGCACTGGCTTTGATTAATTTAGTTAGGGGACATTTCAGTCTTTGCACAATAAATTGGGACCGTTTATTACTTCCCAACATAAAATGCTGCATCGTTTTGCAGTTATAAAATATATATTAAAACAATTTATTTTATTTTTTTGGCAGATTTTGCTTTGTTTAGAGCAGTGGTTCTCAAACCTTTTCATGTCAAGTACCCCCAAAATTATATGTATTTGGCCGCGGACCCCCATCTCAACATATTTTGTTCCAGGGACCCCCAGAAGCAAAGATTTGAGTTACAAATGTTCGCTTTAAAAAATGTATATTCAAACATTTGCACGAATATTCACGATCCCCTGGTACCCCCCCAAGGACCACTGGGGGTCCCTGGACCCCACTTTGAGAACCAATGATTTAGAGAGTAGAGAGGCAGTAAACTGAGGGCAAAGAGGGGGAAGGACTTGCAACACCTCTCCAGCTGGAATCAAACCGGGGGTCAGCCTGTGTTATTTTTTTATAAATATTGATGACATGTTTTCTCTCTCCTCTCCTGACCTCACCTCCATTTCTCCTCCTCCAACCTCTGTCCCCCGTGCTTCCTGATCCGTCCCTTTTCCCTTGTCCCTTTTCAACTTGCAGATGAGATTGACATGCTGGAGCGACTCTGGCTGTCGGGCATCTGCCACAACGACAAGATTGAGGTATAACACACAATATGGATCTGCTGAATGCTGTGCAAATCCTGAGGCTGCAAGATTCACTACACTTTTTTTTGTTGTGAAAGAAGATTGCAGTCTTAGTTCACCCCAGTTGCTTGAACTAAGAGTGCAGCGCCTAATACCTTATTCCCTTCAAGTAATTCATTCAGTTTCTTGTAGTGCAGACAAGGTCTACTGAGATTAGCTCTGTGACAGTTAAACCATTAAGACCGGGAACGCATCTGTGTCATTTTAAGATTTCTTTGGCTATTCAAAAATAGCAGATCTACAAGCTCATAGCGCGGCACCGAGTGCCGCACTATGAGCTTGTAGATCTGCTATTTTTGAAAGATCTTTGAAAAATGAGTGCAAATCTTTGAATATATGCATATTTTTAAAGTGAACATTTGTAACTCAAATCTTTTCTTCTGGGCGTCCCTGGAACAAAATAATTTACAAATGTTCGCTTTAAAAAATATATGTTTCCACACATTTTGACGATTTAAAAAAGAAAAATGCAGATCTACAAGCTTGTACATGCATCTGCTATTTTTTCAATAGCCATAGACATCTGAAAATGACAGAGATGCGTTCCCGGTCTTAACGGGTTAATAGTCATCCACTGCCAGGGCAAATTTTGCACTTCGGCTTTAAGACTTAATTCAACCTGGCTGTCAACAAATGAAAGAAACAGTCCCACGTGCCTATAAAAGCAATTTACCGGCAATTTACAGTAGTGATCCTGTACCTGGCCTGTAGACCTGTTCGCAATTTGGTGTTAGGGGAATTTCTCACCTGAACTGAGTCAGTGGGTCCCTAGACATGAAAAATCACGGAGGTGCTTGTTCGCCAGAGTGGCACGAATGGCGCAATGGCCAAATCAAAAATGGCCGCATTCGGCTATGATGAAAATACAACTTTTTTGTTTCTGAATGTATAAACAAATGTAATACCTCCATTTTGACTAATTGGGGTGTGTGGAATTCATTTTTGATATTGTTATGACCATTTTGGGTGATTTAGACCTTGAAAGGTCATGGTCAAGGTCATTTTGCTATTCCAAAGACATTGGCCATAACTTGGCCATTGTTAGGAGTAAAAACAGGTGCAAAAAGTCTATTTCAACTAATTCTGACATTTAGAATTCATTTCTGATATTGTTTTGACCATTAAGGATCATCTTGTCATTGAAATATCAATGTCAATGTCATTTTTCAATAATTCAATTACGATTTTGTACTTTACTATCCCTTTTATTGTATTCTTTTTCCATGTACATGAGAAAAATAACAATTCTAAACATCTCTGTTTAACTTTTATTTTAAGTGGGTGTTGAAATTAGCAAACAAGACTATGTAGGAATAAAAGTGATATACAAATAAAACCATATCACAAAATCAAATAAGAATTTTGTTGGTGGCCGTCATCAAGAATGCTGTAGTCTCCGAAAGAGAAGGAAACTGGAATCTACGTGCGGACTCTATGCCAATCTTTGCAGAATGTGATTGCATAAACTCCCTGCGTCATGGCTCATGGCATCTTGAACACATCAAGGTGCTAGAGTTCACACATCCTGAGCTCTACCGGCGCTTCTCTATAGGCCAGTGGGTTATTCGGGATCGCCCAGGCTGGGTCTGGGCTGTAGGAGGTGACATGAAGGTTGAGCAGACCATTCAGCGAGTGTCGAAAGGTCCAGGAGGTCACTCTGTAGTAGGAGCCACACACAATGCAAATTCTGTGGCAGAGTTCGAGCTCTTGTTCCACAAGATTGGGTCAATCACCAATGTCCTCAACTTTCACACCATGAAAGATACAGAATGCCATCTCCAGCATGCACTGAGTACCACTCGCCGCCTTACATTCAACCGTAATGTGGCGAAGCTGCTGGACTTTGTGCTAGAGCGTCAGAATCCATACTCAATGATGGTCAATGTGCCTGTGCCACAGCACAATCTGCTCACAAAGCAAGCTGTTGACCGAGGGGTCACTCCACGCCTGCTCAATTGTCTAAAAAATGGGGAGCGTGTCTACTGCTCATACAGACAGGAGAGGTTAGTTGAGAAGACCAAGAAAATGAGCACAACCATACCAAAGCGGAAGTTACCTCAGTTCAACGAGCAACCGCAGAAGACACCATCAACCATTCTGAAGGAGCAGAAGTTAGTCTCATCCACAGACATGACCGAGGCACATACAGTAGGAGTATGGACATTGCTAAGGAGCGGGGCATGAGCATCCGGCAGATACTTACTCATGATATGCTCTCAGCATCTCCCCTGTTTGATGGTGACCTTCCAGCTCATGTCAACAAGTCAAAACTTGTCAGTGAGATTGAGCCTGAACTTGACCTCACCCAATGGAGTCCAAAGTCTACTCTTGCCACTCATGTTGTGGTAGATTTCATGTCGAAAATGCGGCAGATGCCACTTGCACGATTCCCTACTTTAGGTGCTGTCATCAACGCCATCATCAGCTCAACATTATCCCTCTGCCAAGAGCCAGGGTTCATCCATCTCATACTCGATTCCTACATTGAGATGTCTCTAAAGGAAGGGGAGCGCATGCGGCACACAGACTCAAGAACAGGAATCGACATCATTGGCATGAACAGAGATACACCCATTCCTCAGCAACTTGACAAGTTCTGGGCGTCTGAGGAGAACAAGCTGAATCTCCAACTGCTAGTTTGGGATATGGTGTGCAGTCAAGCCAGTCAAGCCTGTGGCAATGCTACCATCATTGTCAGCTTTGTTGTCTCTGAAGATGAGGTGCTCCCAGCAAAGGCGGCTGGTGGTGAAAAGATCCCAGACCTCTTGAACTGGATTGAGGAGGCTGAGACCAGATTGGTGGTGCATTTGGAGTGGTGTGTTCGTGTGAAACAGAGCAAGAGAGTTGTCATAGTCTCCAATGATACTAACACCTTCGCATTACTGCTATAATACTCCCCATACTTCCAAGCACTGCGGGTGAAGGAGATCTGGCAGCAGTATGGCACCGGTGAGAAGCGGCGCATGCTTCCACTGCATCTCATCGTGGAGCACCACTAGCCAGACTGGGGAAGACTGCATGAGCAAGGTGGGGACCAAACATGCAGCTATGGCTTCTGACCCAGTACAATATTTAACAAACTTTGGAGAGGCAGACACCTTGACAGAACAAGACACAGTGTTGGCAGAGAAGTACTTGGTACGTGTCCGGACAGGTCAAGTACAACTGCTGAGACGTTTGATGACCTCAGGGAAAGCTATACCAGTGCCAGCGCTGGAATTGATGCTATCCCTCCCACAAGTAGTGTGATCAGAGGTCACATCAAACATGGTGCTTTTCTGGTGCATAGGGCTTGCCACCTGCTTGCGACAGCCAAGGAACCTGAGGCAAGATTAGAGCCAGTGGAACATGGATGGGAGGAGCAGTTTGGTACGCTACTGCCATCAAAATGACTGAAGCCCTTACCACCGAGTATGCAAGTGTGCAGGCAAGTGCGACACTCGGCGTTGTGGCTGCCGTGCTGCTGGAGTTCCGTGCATCATATTCTGCCATGGAAAACTGGAAAATCCTTCATGTAAAAACCCATCACACTAACCAGCATGCACACATATATGGTGCACTGTAAGAGAAATTGTAAAAAAAATATATATGATTTTATTTGTATATCACTTTTACTTTCTTATCTTGTCTTATTTTCTAATTAAAGCACCCAAATCAAATTCAAGTTAAAGGGGGATATTTAGAATTGTTATATTTTACATGTTCATGTCTTTTGTTATAAATAAAACTAATAATTATGAAAGAAATACAATAAAAGTGACTAAAGAAACAAATCGAGTTATTGAATAATGACATTGATATTGATATTTCAATGACAAGATGATCCTTAATGGTCAAAACAATATCAGAAAGGAATTCTAAATGTCAGAATTAGTTGAAATAGACTTATTGCACGTGTTTTTACTCCTAACAATGGCCAAGTTATGGCCAATGTCTTTGGAATAGCAAAATGACCATGACCATGACCTTTTCAAGGCCAAAATCACCCAAAATGATCATAACAATATCAAAAATGAATTCCACACACCCCAATTAGTCAAAATGGAGGTATTACATGTGTATATCCACTCAAAAACAAATGAGTTGGATTTTCATCATAGCCGATGGCGGCCATTTTTGATTTGGCCTTTGCGCCATTCGTGCCACTCTGGCGGACAAGCACCTCCGTGATTTTTCATGTCTAGGGACCCACTGACAAAGTTCAGGTGAGAAATTCCCCTAACACCAAATTGCGAACAGGTCTACAGGCCAGGTACTGGACTATAGTGCATGCAACCACATTGCCCTACAGTACATGCAGCAAATGGATCATGGTATGCATTTAAATATATGATGGGGTGACGTTAAAATGTTCTCTGCCGTATGTCTTCATTAGCCAGGGTCAAGCTGTTTGGCTAACAGCCAGTGTGTCTGCATTGTCTTCAGAAACTGGCCATGCCTGGCAGTACTGTGACCAGGTTTCATAATCTTATTATAAATGAGCTTCATTTTTATAACGCTATAAAAAAGGCAATAAATGAGGCATGGGTCTATAATGATGGCAAAAGCCTAGTCACTCGTAATGACTCAAACCACAACGTAAAGGATGGAAGTCAAAGTTGTGTTTTATGCATTTAACAATGTAGTTATTTGGATTCAGCACATTTTGAGGACACACAATCCATTGAGTTTGTTTCCATTGCAATTTGGTCCTCCACCACAGAGCCTGCCATGACAGTGGCACAGAATACTATAGACAAAGTCATAGAACCTGTATATTATAGTCTATGCATGTGTCATTTTATGTGTGATTCATTACAATAGATGATAACAATGATGGTCCCAAAAATGGGGGTTATGTGTCGCGACACTACAAACAAAGCTAGTGTTACTTTGTTTTGAGAGAGTTTGCCACCATACAGGTGTTACCAAATCCTGTCCTGGGCCTTCATGGAGTATAAGGCTATACTATGTTCATACTGGCTGCCCATAACAGATTTTTTATTTGGCTGCCCTTCACAGATTATAATAAAAACATCCAAAATCCATTTGTCCACTAATTTGCAAATAGTGGACTCTCAGTCCCTAAAGATAAAGAAGTGTTGTGTGCCAGCTGTGTTGACCTGATCGATGAATGGGCAGTGGTTCTATAAAGATCATACAGATAATGAAAACGGAGGTCTGCATCGTACTTGTGGATGTAATTAAGTTCTTATCTCCTGTCTCCTGGACAAATCGTCCCCCTTAGTAATAATAAATATCCTCATTTTCTCATTTATTTTCCCTTCTCCATCCACCCTCTTCCCATTTCTCAACTGGTATCCGCCCCATCTCTTTCCCTCTCCTTCCTTCAATGCCGCCATCTCCTCCACTCCTTTTCTCTCCCTTCTCTCTTTCATCCTCTTGCCTTCCTCTCTTCTTTCAACTGCCCCCCTTATTTCCCGCCCATCCATCATTTTCATTTTCTGTTCTCTTTTCCTCACTCTCCTCTCCTCTCCTCTCCTCTCCTCTCCTCTCCTCTCCTCTCCTCTCCTCTCCTCTCCTCTCAGGTGATGAGCAGTAAGTTGGACATAGACAACATGGCGGGGGTGTTCTACATGCTGCTGGTGGCCATGGGCCTCAGCCTGCTGGTCTTCGCCTGGGAGCACCTGGTCTACTGGAAGCTGCGGCACTGCATGAGCCGCTCTGGCGGAATGGACTTCCTCCTGGCCATCAGCAGGGTAAGGGAGGGGTGTGTGTGTGTGTGTGTGTGTGTGTGTGTGTGTGTGTGTGTGTGTGTGTGTGTGTGTGTGTGAGATATTTAAAAAGACAGAAACAGCTGTGAGGAGGCATGGGAAGTACAATTTGCAATACCACAATGTACTGTAGAAACTTCTGTTAAAGTACAAAAGTATTGTCATCTCAAGTACTTACAACAAGTTAAAAGTACTCATTATGCTCAATGTCATCACATTTCACAATCAGTTGGTGATGTAGCTTAACCTGTAATAATAATGTGCATCATCATTTATCAGTAAATGTATGTTTTGCAGTGGTTTAAAGTAACTAATTACATTTGCTGAAGTACTGTACGTACAATTTTGCGGTATTTTTCACTTTCTTCTACCCCTATACATCTCAGAGGAAAATGTTGTACTTTGACTCCACTACAATTATGTGAAAACTTTAGTCACTAGTTACTTTGTAGATTTGAAGTATTATTACAAAACATACATTAACCACTTCAGCCCCATTTAAACTTTGGCCATTTGAAAATAAATAGCCGATCTACAAGCTCACAGCGCGTCATGATACGACGATGTGTGATGTGTGATGCGACGTGTCGGATGCGAAGATAAAAAGTCATCTCCAGACAGGCTAGAAGCACGCAGAGTGTGACTGGGTGATTGAATCATTCTCTTGCTGAGGTTGAGGTGTAGTCTGAAGAATGGAGTTTTCAGACTGAGGCCGAACATTGGGAGTGACGTTTCAGTCCTGACTGACAGAGGGAGCTCATCACACAGCATGGGAGAAGGGAAGAGGTCACCTAGAGGCTTGGCCAGGCTGTCAGCCTGTATTAGCTGATGGCAATGTGCCGATGGGGTGTAGCAGGGCTGGATCAGCCTGTATTAGCTGATGGTAATGTGCCGATGGGGGTGTAGTCGGGCTGGATCATAGCCTGTATTAGCTGATGGCAGTGTGCTGATGGGGTGTAGCAGGGCTGGATCATAGCCTGTATTAGCTGATGCAATGTGCTGATGGGATGTATAGCAGGGCCAGATCATAGCCTGCAGGTGGGTGGGTGAGTCTTGGGTGCCATGCCCCTTGGTGGTCTTGTAGTTTCGCAATACTTGTTTTGAATGGTGGCAAGCAGGGGTGCTATGCTCATGGGACGGCCTTGCACGCCGTGCAGGAACCTATTTGACCAGGAGCACGTGCAGGCACACGCATAGATTTAAAACTTTAAATTCACACCTCAACAAAGTTTACAAAGGCTCCCGACTCACTTTAGGTAAATTAACATAGGAATGACTGAGCCTAGATGCATATCAATTGTCCATTGTGTGATCTGTTGTAGGTGTTAAGCGACGTGCGCGTCACTTCATTAAAATACAGTGCAACCACATACCAAATCAGCATTGCAACACTGGTGGCAAGTGAGCTGAATGACATTAACTTTGACTTACGGTAGGAGTTATTTACGCAACCGCGAAGATGAACTGGAAGTGAATCCACTAGCCAGTTAAGTCTAATCCGTACCCAGTGGTAGACGGTGACAAAGTACATTTACTGTACTGTACTTCTGTACATTTTTTGAGTATACTCTGTGGATCACCCATATTCTGGAGGGCCAAACGTATAGCTAGATCGTGAAATATTGAGATGAAAAGGTGAGGTAGGACAGTGGTTCCCAAACAAGGAACAGTTCCCCAAATTATTTTGGGGAACAGATGATTATCTTAATGTGCAACATTGTTTTCTCACTCAACAGTAAACACACCAACATACATTTACATTACATTACATTACAGTCATTTAGCAGACGCTTTTATCCAAAGCGACTTACAATAAGTGCATTCAACATAGGTAGGGAACGAAACTACTAATCACCAGAAGTCTTAAGTGCATTTCCTGCAAAACAAGCAACCAAGAGTATACAGTACCTAGCGCTACGGTAAAAGTGCTATATATCAGCTACCTACTTTCTTAAACAGTATACATACAGGGTATCTGCATATTTTTAAAGTTGCAATTTAATGACCTTTAAGACCATATTAATACCAAATTGGCCAAATTGTCAAATATTACGTAAGACGTAACTCACAAGGAGCTTGTAGATCAGCACAATATTTATCAAACTAAAGATAATGCCTACAATTTCAAGTGCTTTTCAGGGTGGGGGGGTCCCCAATTCAAATATGATTATTTTGGGGGGTCGTGGCCTGAAAAGTTTGGGAACCCTTGCTGTAGGAGAAGGTAGAGGAGGAGAGAGAACTACAGCGCTCCTCTGCAGAGGGCCCACAGGGACCCCTGCTGACTGGCTGACTGATGGTTCAATTACAATTTAATGGAGTTATTTTGTCAAGTTATCAGCTGGGAGATGAGAGACTTTGGAGAAGACGGGTCTGTTACAATTATAGCGGAGTCACTTTCTGGCGCTATCAGAATGGAGGGAGAGGCAGAGGGAATTAAGGACGAGACGAAGTGAGGGAAGATGAGAGGAGAGGAGAGGAGGGCGAACGGGCATGAGACGGGCATGAGAACGAGTGAGTAAAGTGAGAAAGCGAGTAAAGATTCTTACACTGTGGCTCTGTATAGGAGGCGAGCCGTGCGTGTGTGTGTGTGTGTGTGTGTGTGTGTGTGTGTGTGTGTGTGTGTGTGTGTGTGTGTGTGTGTGTGTGTGTGTGTGTGTGTGTGTGTGTGTGTGTGTGTGTGTGTCTACTCTTGTGAGGGCCAAACGTCCCCACAAGATTGGGTTTTGATTGATTGATTGAATACTTTATTAACAGTTTGCAAAAGGTAGGCCTACAGTCATACAATAATGCTAAAAGAATAAAACAAAGAGCTCTGAGAGGGCTTGTTTGCATTGTGGTCCTATGTATTCAATTAATCAAGACATATGCAGTAACGAGGACATATACTATGTAAGAAATCATCATTACTAGGAATAAATGACTAGGGGTCATTTATTTTGGCAAGCTGGAAGATTACAGTATAAAGTCCTGTTGCAAATAGCAGACAGGTGCTTTTTTATGGCGGTTTTGAAGGAGGGTAAGGAGTCACACTTTTTGATGGCTAGGGGTAAGGATGGACTTAGGGTGGCGGTAGGAGGGATGGACAGGGGGCTTAGGTTGGCATGAGGCTATAGGAGGTGAAGGAATAAAGATAAATGAGGGGAGGTCGAAGGCAGGGCAAACTATTGGAGCGGGAAATCTGCAACTATAGCAGAATAATTCGATCAATTGAAGTCCTTGTGTCATTATTTCATCGCACCGCTCGCTTGGCTTACCTCTACTTCACTGAATTTGATTTCATCCAATGCTCAAAAAAGGTTACTGTATATATTTTGTATGCTCGGAATTTCTAAGCTTTGCTTTTGCTTTAAGGAGCTCACACACCATACATAGCCTTATACAGAGGCCAGCCTAAAACCCAGTCTACGAGTCAGACAGCTTCCAATTTCACACTGCACTGAGTCCACTGCTTTCCCGCCATGCCACACAACTTCTGCTGATACTTTGTTTAACCCATTAGGACCTGAGGCCGATTCTACAAATGTCTTCTAAATCCTAACAGTTTTCTGAAAAACACGTGTTGCTGTAATATCAGTGGTTCTCAAACGTTTTCATGTCAAGGACCACCCAAAATTATACGTATTTGCCCACGGACCCCCATCTCAAAATATTTAGTTCCAGGGACCTCCCCAGAAGCAAAGTTTTGAGTTACAAATATTCGCTTAAAATAAATAAATATATATATATATATATTCAAAGATTTAACCACGTTTTTTCAAAAATAGCCAAAGTATAAAATATTGGTTAAAGTGGTTCAAATCTAAAATGACAGATGCTTTCCCGGTCTTAATGGGTTAAAACGAAAACTTACTGTACACTCCAGCTGTTTTGCACAGTTACACCATGGAGTAGCCCTAGCTGTGAGCTCACCCATCACTGTATACCTCGGGACACGGTAACATAGCGTTGCTATCCAGGACTGTCTGGGGATGCCGGGCAAATAGAGATCCAAGAGATCCAATTTGTAATTTCCTCACACAGGTACAAGCAGCGAAATGTTGGTGTGGCCATGTTCCACAAGACTGTGCTAACAACAATGCAATAGCCCAGTGATTCTCAACCTTTTCAGGCCGTAACCCCCCCTGAAAATAATCATATTTGAACTGGGGACCCCCCCAAAATAATCATATTTGAACTGGGGACCCCCCACCCTGATAAGCGTTTGGAATTGTAGGAGTTGAGGCATTACATTTTGTTGTAAGCTGATAATGCCTCGCAACACAAGTTGTCAGCTATTTAAAAAATATTTTGCCTCTTTCTTATATTATTTGACAACTTGACCAATGTTTGACCAGTTTTTATAGCATACTTTGTTGAATACTTTTGAAGCAGTAATGGTCTTTTTTTTCATCTCATTTCTTTTTTTTTAGGTATGAAAAAGGTCTTAATAGTCTTAAATTGTCACTTCACTGTCATCTGGGGACCCCCCCCCCAAATCACCCACAGGTTGAGAACCGCTGCCCCAATATTGCATTGTCCTACTAATGTCTCAAGACAGATTCTGCTAGGATTCCCAGATTGTTGTCCTACTGATATCTGTAGTAAGGAAATGATATTCTGCTGTGACACCTGTTTAAATCACTTTTTAATTTGTCTTTTTACAATTGTTTTAATTAAAAAAACAAAAACATTTATCAAAAATGAAAAAAGAAAGAAAGAATCCATTGAAAAAGGCCCCCTCAAAGGCCCCCTATCTATGCTTTGACTCAGACAGTACAGTCTGGGGTTTCGTAGTACGTTGTCCACCACCGGTCACCATCAGGTGTGTCTTCACCACCAGGTCTTCACTGGCCTCCGCTGCCCTCTGATTCATACCTCCTGGACGGCTATTATTGCTCTCTCTCTCTCCATCGGCTCACTGTCCAGTGCGGGGAGGAGAACAGAGATTTACTGGAGCCCCGCGGGCCATTTGTCATTAAGATGGGGCCGATATTGATGGCTATTATGAATCACCTTCACGTAGCACCGTATGAGGGGTAGATAATAAAAAAGCTTAGTGATTTACATGGGTACTCCCTGGTCCACTGCTCCCTTATTATAGTCTAATAGGCCTGAAACACAGACATATACTATACACACCAGCCCTATAGGCATGCGCACACAGACAGGTAGTGGAGTGATGTAGTGGCGCATAGGAGTGATGTAGTGACACGCAGGAGCAGTTTCAATGCATGCATAATCAGTGGTGGAAAGTAACTAAGTACATTTACTTAAGTAAGTCCCACAGAGGTCTATATTTTGCCCCGTCCTTTTTTCCCCGTCTACACCTTCCCTTAACAAATGTTTGTCTACTTTTGCCAAATGTTTGTCTATGACATGCCCAGAATTATGGTCCATGTGGTTGAGGGTTCGGTGTCTTGCTCAAGGGCATCTTGGCAGGAAGTGAACTGGCACCTCTACTGCTACTATAGTCCACACTTCATACTGTGGTCCATGCTGGACTTAACTGGCGACAGTTTGGTTCCCAAGACAGTTCGGTTACTTCCCCCCCAACCTACTTGAGGCTATGTCTGTCAATGAACAGGTTGTAAATAAGTTCTGAGAAAAAGACTGGGTTCATTATGCTGAGACTGGCTTAGATAGATAAGATACCTTTTATTGATCCCAAATCAGTCGCCCAGGGGCAGCACAGCAGTTAAGAGTTACAGAGGTAAAGAGTTAGGAAAGAAAGTACTATAAAAAGTCGTATACAGCAATACAAGGCAAGAAAAAGAAAACGAGAAGCGTCGGCAAAACAGAACAACAGTATACAATAGTATATACCTATACACTATGCATGAAAAACGAAAAAAACAAACACAAGGTAGACTGCTATTGACAATTTCTTATATTTTGATGCATGATAATAAATCAAAGCATTTAGACGTGTTTTTAATCTGAATTGAATCAAGCAAGCTGATGAAAAATAAAAACGTTAAAAAGGTGTGGGGGCAGTACACAGTTCAGGGTGTTAATTTAACTCTGAGAACGTAATAATTGACCCGTAAGGCTACTGTCAGACAAGATTGTACAGTGTACTGTTGGGCCCTGAGCTCGTTGTGGTTCAGTGCTTTGCTTAAATGTACAAACGTATATTTTCCCAGCTATTCTGCCGGGAATGCAAAGCAGCAACCAAACATATACAATAGAGATACATTAATGTAATATTGCTTGTTTCCCCACTTCTGGCAAAAGCAACAATTCCTGGTGGTAATTATAGGGCGTGTAATCAATCATGTAAAAGAAAGCACCAAAAGGTGATATAACATTTTCATCCTTTTAGTGGTCACTCACACATGGTGTATACTTTATACTTCTACTCCACAACATCTCAGAGGAAAATATTGTACTTTTACCCCACTACTAACTTAAGTTATGTGTTACTTTGTAGATTTTGATTATTATTACAAAACATACATTAACCACTTCAGCCCTATATACATTTTGGCCATTTGAAAATAGCCAATCTACAAGCTCACAATGCGACGCATTGTGGGCTTGTAGATCTGCTATTTTCAAAAGATTTTCATACATTTGAAAACTTGTGAAATGGGACATTCTGCATAATGAGTACTTTTACTTTTGTACTTTAAGTATATTTTGATACCAATACTTTTGTAGTTTTACTGAAATCCGGGCTTTTACTTTTACAAGAGTATTTCTTCATTGCTGTATTGATACTTTTACTTAAGTGAAAAAAAGGTGTACTTACTTCACCACTGCCAACTGGTACAGTACGTCTGGTGACATCTAAATTTAAAGTATGAGCTTTTATTGTGGAGAACCGGCGCAAACAAACCTACAGCCACTGCTTTGTGGATATCATCCAAATATGAAGGACCGCCATAATATCTTGCATTGGTTCTGCGTTGCTGGTATAATTTTGTTTCGTTTTAGAACAAAGATTTATAAATGTATAAATTATTTATAAATAAGTCATTACTACATCATTACCATCAGATGAATGCTTAGTTACTACTGCTTAAAACTCAGTTTAATGGGTTTAAGGGTAATGCAGGAAAGGATTTTTTTTAAAATTCTATCTTCAAATAGTGATTTAGTTTCTCGGGCATCTAATTAATTCAGTTTTAAAGATAAATCCCTGAATTCTTCACAGGTTCGGATTACATTTAATTGCATTTAAGACTGTATTGACTTAATATTCTTTTTTAACTGTAACAATTTCCTGAAGCCAGTTTCGATAATGATCAAGGATCAATTATTTTCAGTGTGATAGCTCGTTATAGGGATGGGACGATATGAAAATGACACGTCACGATTATTGTTGCAAAAATAATTGCGATTAACGATAATCTCGATAATCAAAATATGCTTAAAACTTAAAATGGCACTTTTGAAGCACTTGAACACCCCGTCCTTATTCTGGGGGGAACGTTTGCCAAAAATCTACATGCTACTTGCTATTTTTGGTGAATCGATTTGTGTAGACTGAAATGAGAGCGTACCAAATGTGTTCTTAACAGGTCTGTTTTATCAAGTCTAGAGGGTTAAGTGGTACTGAATTTGCAGCTCAACAAAAGCTAATTCCTAGTGTATGACGGAGGACAATTTCACGATAAATCAAAATCTTCACAATAACGATTATTGTGAGCGGTTTTGTATCACGATAAACGATAATAACGATTATCGTCCCATCTCATAGCTCATTTCCTTCAGTACTTGACAGCCTGCTGCTGGCCTATAATTGCAATTTTCTTCTATCTTTCTTCCCAGGGGATGTACAGTTGCTGCAACTTTGAAGACGACACAGGCCCTGGAGGCACCCTGCCCCAGTATCACACCGTGCCCACCATGCCCCCTGCCATGCCAGCACAGCAACACCTCGTGACGGCAACTGTGACCAACTCCGCCGCCATCGCTATGGTGCAGCAGCAACAGCAGCAGCAGAAGCATTACCAACAGCAACAACAGCAGGCGCAGGCCTATACCACCATGCTCCCTGGATCCCCTCCCACCACTGGCCATTCTGCCATGGCCCTGGGTCCCTCAAATAGCCCCTTGTTAGAAGGCCCTATGCCTTGTTCCACTTTCCTGCCCCGTCATGATCGGCGGTTGGCTGTGGTCGATCGCTGGAACAGGTCAAAGCCTGACAAAACTATGGCCGGAGGTGGTAGTGGGGTGGGTATCGGGGGCATAGCAGGAGGCATTACAGAACTTCAGGCCCAGCAGCAGCAGTACCAGCAGAACCTGGGTCAGCACTGGACCTTGCCTGGAGAAGGTGGTACTGGTACGGGTGGAGGAGGAGACATAGGGTTGGATGAGTACAAGCGCTATTATGGTCCAATTGATCCAGAGGGGCTCGGAGCCAACACTGACCAGCAGGCGGTAGGACTTCAGCAGACACCCAAGGTTAACCCACGCAGCACCAAGGTGCCAGGGATGCCACGGCCGCCCCCCAAAGGTCCCCCACAAGCCCCGGGACACTTAATATCCAAGCCCCCTCCGCCAATCCCATCCTCCCCACAGCGAAGGCCCTCCTTCTTTAGGCGAGGCAGCTTGGGCATGGTGAGGAGAAAGGGCTCCGGTGGCCCCCTTTATGAGAACATCCTTCCCCTGGGCAGGCGGGGAGGAGGGGGAAGGTACGGCATGAGGGATGGGGGTGGCGCGAGGAGAGGACGCCGTCCCCCGTCTATCCCGTTAGCGGTCTCCCTGTCATCCCCAACACACACCCCGACCACCCCCTCCTCGCCCTGCCGCCTCTACTCCTTCTGTTCTAGCCCTTCCTCTTCATCCTCCTCCACCTCCTCAACATCTTCCTCCTCCTCATCGACATCTGCCTCACTCTCCCGCACCAACTCGCCATCCTCCGGCTCCAGTGACAGTTCCTACGACTCTTCGCTGAGTTTCCGATACCGGGCGGGTGACCGTGACTTCATGGTGGATGAAGACTATGACTCAGACCTGCTGACGGAGGAATCGAGCCTTTTGCTCTCACGCCGGAAGAATCGGTCACGCCGCATGTCTTCGCGCTCACTACCCTGCAGCCCTCCGCCTCCGCCCGTCCCGCCACGCAAGCCGCGGCCACAAAGAGAGTACGGAAGGGACAGGAACGGGAGCCAGCTGGCTCAACTGCAGGAGTGGTGGGCCTCGTGGGCGGAGAGAGAACGCGGCAGGACGACGGGACGTGGAGAGGGAGGAGTTGGAGGTGGAGGGTTGAGGGCGGAGAAGAGGCACCATAAGGAGAGGGAGCGTGAACGGAAGAGGCGGAAGAAAGGGCGTAAGAAGAAGAAGAGGGAAGAGAGGGAACGTGAACGTGAGCGCAAGCGCCGCAAGGGCAAGAAGAAGAGGAAGAAAGAGGAGAAGACAAGGAGGACGGATAGAAAGAGGTCAGAGCAAGAGGACGGGGACGCAGAGAAGAGGGAGGAGATGAAAGTCGCTGTGCCGGACTACCCGCCCTATCCCCCGCTGAGACGAGACTCTTTCCGGAAGAAGAGCGTGGGCTCCATCAGGAGCTATGGCTGGAACATCACGGGTGCTGCTGATGAAGAAATCGGGAGGCGGGAAAGGGAAGAGAAGGAGAGGGATGACGGGGAGGACAGCAGAGGGAAAGAGAGGCACCACAGACGACGGAATAGCAAGCACTACCAGAGCTCCAGCAGCAAAACGCCAACATCTGTCAAGTTCTGGGGAGGTGGGAATCTGTCCTCGGACACCATTCCCTCCGCCTTCCTCCCCCTGCTTCCTCTCTCCTCCAAACGCAGGAAGAGCAAAGGCTCAGACCGGGAGGCCGTGGGGAAGGAAGGAGAGAGGAGGCCACTCCTGGGGAGGGACGGCAGAACGGTGCCTTCCAAGGAGGGACTGTCCTTCCACGAGTGGGAATCAGAAATGGAGGAAGAGGAAGAGGATGAGGATTCCGAGGAGGAGAGGAGGAAATCGGAGCGAGGGAAGAGGCGAGGAGGAGGGAGGACATTAGAGGAGGAGAGGGAACGGGATAAAGTTGTCGGGATATACTCTGATGATGACGGATCCTCGGGAGAGTTTGGGAAGTTCGAAAGGTACTGGGAGGGTCATGAAGGCAGGGCGGTGGGGGGCATAGGTGGAGGAGGTTGGTTTTTTGGCACGTACCCCTCCAGGGATAAAGTTGGCAGCATTAACAGCAGAGACGACCTATTTCTGGGGCGAGGGGAGGGCTGGGGTGGAGCTGAGAGTGGATGGGGTTCTAGTGGCGGAGGAGGTGGAGGAGGAGAAGGAGGAGAAGGAGACTGGGGGTCAGGTTCCCGCTGGCCCCCGCCTCCCCTCACGCCTCCACCTCCCAGAAGATACTGGTCTGTGGACAAACTCCACATACAGGATGAGAAGAAGAGCAAACGCAAGTCCAAGGACAAAGGCAGAGGGTATTCAGGCACTTGCACCTCTTGCCAGTCTCCCCATCATCGCCACGGGCACTCCAAATGGGCCCGGGTGACCTCCAGGAGCCAGGAGGAGCTGTACCAGCACTGCCAGAGTTTCAGCGGCACCCCAAAACCCAAACGTCACTCCTCATCATCCTCCAAACCCGACCACTCACAGAACCCCTCCAAGTCGGGCAGCCAGTCCAACCTGAGCATGCAGCGGACGCAGAGAGCCGAGCGGGACAGAGACCGAGGAAGACAGCAACAATCCTCCCCGCCTCCCACCTTAATCCCAAATCTGCCACCCACTCTCCCAGCCCTCCCAGCACCCCCCTCATCTTCCTCCCACCCAATCCACGGCCCTCCCCATACCTCTTCCTCTTCCGTCTCGTCTCCCTCCGTTGTATCGTCCACCCCAGGGGCACCTCAGCCTTCCGCAATGGCCTCAGCCAGTGCCAAGTTGCAGTATCAGAGGCTGCGCTCAGTACCCCAGCAGTCCCAGAGGTTCCCCCAGTCCCCGCACTTACCACTCAAAGCCAAGAGCCTTTGCTCTCGTAGGGGATCGGCACACTTCTCAAGCGTGGAGAGTGAAGTGTGAGGTTTAAGAAATCTTCGAAGCTCAATCCAGGTGTTGATCAGAATTTTGCCTGTTGAAATGTTCATGAACCATGTGTTGCTCTTGTTATAATTCGGCAGCAGAAAAGGCAGCACAGAGTATAGATAGTACAATGTACACACTGAGCTCTTTTTCATATAGACCTCTTGCACAAAAATAAAAGCATACAGACAAACAAGCGAACTAACTCAAAGCCAAACAAAACTTGATGGGGTGAGTGAAAGACAGGTGACAGAGATCAAGTAAAGGTGATTTTCTTTTCCATTTCTTTCAGTTATTTGAAAGACTACTGCCACAATGACATTGTGTGCTGGGTGGTTTATCCGCTACTGTAAAAGGGAACAGGAGTTTATAGGAGTGGTAATACAACTATCAAAGAAGATACTTTGGCTTACAGACCGCAAAAAGGGAGGTGTTCTTGAAGCCGAGAGGTCGTTTTTATCCACGGGAGTCCAAATTCGGGGGATTCTACATTCTTACTGAGGGCTCAGGAACTTTGTAGTACTGTATATATACCCGCTGCTCTTGGAAGCCTCTGACGCCGTGCCGTGTTCCCCAATAAGGAACACTTGTTTTTCTTTTCCCTTAAGACAAACTTTTAACCACCTTACTGTACTTTCCTTTCCCCTAAACAAACTTGTTTACACCCCTGCAGAAGTGTGTCTCCCTCCCCGAGGCACCATTTGTGTACGATCCATAACTTGTCGTTTAGCTAGGGAGGATAATTGCTACGGTATGTCTTCTGTTTTGTTCTTTGCTCTTCTCAGCTCTGTTCCATCTTATTCTCCACATATTAGTTCTCCTTTCTTCCATTCTTCTGTCCTCTCCTCTGTTCCCTCCTCTCCTCCCCATCATTTCTTCTCTTCTCTCATTACACTCTTATCCTTGACGTGATTATTCTGTGCGTCTGTGCTTTTCTGTGTTTGTATTCTTGACAACAGGGTAAGTCAACCGTGACTGATATTGCGCTGGCTTAATGAAAAGCTGAGTGCCAAACTTAAGTGGAGTTTAACCATCCGTGTATGATGTTAGCTTCTGCATTATTTTCTTTTTCATCTCAGCTGACATGCTGTCACCACAACACACACGCACACGCACACACACACACACACACACACACACACACACACACACACACACACACACACACACACACACACACACACACACACACACACACACACACACACACACACACACACATACATCTAATGACATATACATGTGCACATAAGATATCAGTTCACATACCCTCTATCTTGAGCAATACATTAGCCACAGACCACAGTTCTTGTTCAACCTTTTACATTTTAAATGGGATATTTTACTTCTCTGTCTTATTGTTGTTGTTGTTATTGCTGGTGTTCTATATATTATATTATGATTATTTCTAATACCATGTAAGCACTGTGCTGTACTACTTAAACCGGGGGAGTGCACACAAAACATCCACAACTACCTAACTACAACAACAAAGGAGGAAGCCGCTCATTTCCCACCTGCTTTTGACTGAATGTAAAGTTAGCCACAAACCAGTGTGCTATTATGAAACACTTGATAACGGCACTGGTAGCATTTATTTGAAGGGGTGGTGGGTAAGGATAAAATATATTGATTTGGCTGCAAGACAAAGGAGGAGTGTATAAATCATTAAGTGTACTGAAAAAAAGTATTTATGATTGGGTGTGTTTGATGTTCCCTGACACACCGACAAAATTGTGTGATTATCATTCCTCCTAGACATATAAATACCATATGGCGCTGTGGGTAAAATAATAATGAATAGTTTTTGGAAAAATAGGGCTACATGGTTTCATCAGGCAAGATGACTCTGAAATGGTGCAGGGAACTAGCCTATATATATCTAGCCTTATGCTGGTCCCTTCGGCCATTATGTTCATTTGATGTTTGCGTGGGGAAAAAAGTATATATAAAAAGCTATTATGTTCTCCAGGATTAGCCTTATGCCAGAGCAGTGTGATCTTACAGGAGATTATTTAGTTTCCACAGTGTGTAAGGTGAGACCTTGTCCTGGCTGTTATGTATGCCAACTGTGATGGCATACTGTAAGAGGCATGTGCCAATGTTGACAGTTGCGAGCAGCGTGAGATGTTCTTGAATGATGTGTGAAAGACACTGTTACACCTCACGGGGTGGGTTAAGGCTTTCTGTTTATTTCTCTCCTGGCAAATGTGTAACCAAGAGCTATAGCCTTTTAACCATGACCATTTTTACAGTTGAGCTGACACCAGCACTCCCGGCGCGGCAAGCACTATTAAGCTAGCACTCCAGAAGCCAGTTTTTCCATCCGACTTCAGCGTTAGCGTCTGGAGATTTTGTACCATAACATTGTTGGCACTTTGAGATTGCTGGAGTTTTTAAATGTAGAGTCTAAAACTAATCATTGCTGTTGCCACTAGGCCAAAAAGCCTGAATTATCATCCATCTCACAATAGGCTGGTCAGCTCCTGTTTGCCTAAAACTGCATCTGAGCCATACATTATTGTACTTAAGCAGAAGATGAAAAGGGAAAAAAATACAGTTTTTTGTTTTGTTTTTTAGTGTAAAGTTTGTCTGCCTTTCTTTGAAAAGAAAAGAAAATCTAGATATAGTATAGTTCATATTTGTGGAGGTGGGTAGCATTAGAGAAAAAATGTTTAACATCTTGATATTTGGGAATATTGTTTATCATTCCAGTTTCATTGTGCTGATAAATAGTAGCCTATATATATATTACCTGTGTTTAGGATAAAACACAGGTACTTCATCATCCCTCATATCCAGTCAACAGGGGA
Source organism: Gymnoscopelus microlampas (assembly GCF_963454915.1). Taxonomy (NCBI): domain Eukaryota; kingdom Metazoa; phylum Chordata; class Actinopteri; order Myctophiformes; family Myctophidae; genus Gymnoscopelus; species Gymnoscopelus microlampas. The sequence continues at coordinate 38,621,281 of NC_139952.1, forward strand.
GCATCTTTTGTTCAACTTAATGTCACATTTCATATTTTAGATTTCAATTACTTTAAAAGGATACCTGTACTAAATCAAGTTTGACAGGTATGAATAAAGGTTCAGTGCTATATGCTCTTTACAATCAACAGCTTACAAGAATCCCAAAGTGTCAAATGTGGAATAAATGAGACCTGTTAGCATTTGCTCACCCCACAAGCAACTAAAGAAATCAGCATATGCCCCATCTTGTTGTATATGGTGATAGGAAGGGTCTGTTAAGTTTTTGGCTGTGGTTGCCTCATTTCCTCACCTGATGGTGTGGGGGAAAACTTGACTGAACATAAAGGTCTGTCTGTAATCTCTGTATACAAGCATTACTGATTGCCCCCAGCGATTGGCTCTAGTTACAGCTAGCAGCCACCAGAGGATATTGTCATCTAGTTCAGTGTTTCTCAACCTGTGGGCAGGGACCCAGGGGGGTCCCCACATGATCTTTTTTGTAGGGGAGGTCCCCAGATGACAGTGAAGTGACAATTTAAGGACTTTTAAGACCTTTTAATACCTACAAAAAAAAGAAGAAAGAAAAAGACCATTGCGTCATCAAAAATAAACAACAAACTATACTATAAAAACTTCAAACATTGGCCAAATTGTCAAATAATATAGGAAAGAGGCAAACATTGTGAAAATAGCCGGTCTACAAGCTCACGTTGGGATCTTGTAGATCTGCTATTTTAACAATATTTGTGGAACCGAATCAAACAAAATGTAATGTCTCAAGTGCTTGTCAGGGTGGGGGGTCCCCAGTTCAAATATGATTATTTTGGGGGGTCACGGTCTGAAAAGTTTGAGAACCACAGATCTAGTTGACCAACCGGTAGCTTGGGAACACAACATTTAATTCAGGAAGAATAATATATCATATAAACTAAAAGTGACACAAGGCATTCCTGTGGCTTGCCACTGTGCAAAAAAAAATAATACAATTAAAGGGCAAGACCACTTTGGTAGAGGGGTTGTCATGATGTAACTCCAAAGGTGGACAAGAAATACATTTAAAAAAATCTCCATTGGTTAGAAATTGATAATACAAAATATAATCCTCATTGACTTACATTTTACAGTGAAATGGCTCTCAAAGTCACTCTTTTAGCCTGTAAATGAACACAAAGCTGATTCAGACAATATAGAACATCACCAAACCCATTTTTTTATAAAAAAAATCAACTTCCTGTTGATGTTACTATTTGAAGATCCGGATCCGTGGATCCAGTCCTAATAAAAAATAGCAAAATCAACAGGAAGTTAACATTTTTATTTAAAAAAAAACAGTACTGGGTTTGGTGATGTTCTTTTATTTGTTTACGTGCTAAAAGAGTGACTTTGAGAGCTGTTACACCGTACAATGTAAGTCAATGAGGATTATATTTTGAATTATCAATTTCTAATCAATGGAGCAATTATGTTTGATGTCTTGCCCACCTTTTAGAGTTACATCATGGCAAGGTAACTACACAACCCAAACCTCTACCAAAATGGTCTTGCCCTTTAAATTACTGACTTGATTAGAGTGAATTAAACATAATTATGAACTTGCATTACATAGAATTGCATAATATGCCACATTCTCATAACAGATTAACAACCATCATCCGTCAGCTGAAAGAGCACATTTTGAGGCACTTTCACAGGGTCACGTACTTACAACAACTTACTGTATGCTAGAAGTGGGTTGCTATCGGCCATACTATATCATAGTAAGATGCAGATAGTGATTTGTGGTTGCTGGTGGATACACTGAGGTAGGATATTTTCTTTAGAAAAAGGTCCAACATTCTGTCCTGCGCCCTACCCCCCCTCCCACCCACGCCACCCCACCCATCCACTATCTCCTCTGTCCTCATATCACCTTGTGTTGATGCGTGTCTGCAATTGTAAAGCTGGTCTATTTTTTGAAAAACAAAAAAAAGAGTATCTGTGGATAAATATTTCTTTCATCTCATATAGAAGCATATCTAAAATATATATGATGAGTATATTTCAAAGCGCTAAAGATCTATGTTATATAAGTTTGTCGGAAACTAAATTTTACGGTATTATTATCTCGATGAATATGTCTTTTTGTTGTCCTTTACGTCTGTCTCTCCTCGTCTCAGCTCCTCCCTCACCCCCGACCCCCCCGCCCCCCCCCCCCCCCTCTCCCCAGCGAAAACAAGAGACCTGTACGTAACTGTGTTTTTGCTCACTTTAAAGACCGACCATCCGCCACCATTAGCTGCTGTCGGCTGTAGCTAAAAACCTTTTAAAACTTTGACTTGAGGTGACGACGCGGGGGGGAGCGTGCGTGTCTTACGACCATGTCACTGTAGTACTACTGGTGGGGTGATGTGTGTGAATCCAGAGGGGCCTTTTACCTTTTTTTTTGGTGGGGGGGTGGGGGGGGGGGGGGGGTTGGCTGTAAAGTATGACAACTAATTAATAATACCAATAATAATATTAATAATAATAACAATAAATCTTTTATGGATAAATGCAGCTTTTACCATAATTCTTCACTCGACAGATTGATGATTACCTCCAAACTATGACCTTTGAAATCAATGTAGCGAGCAGCACAGGCTTGATTTGTATTTTAATTTGTACTTTTTATTTTCTAGTATAGCTTTATAGCCACACGCTGCACACAAAACCCAACCAACACATGCAAGGACTTTGATATACCTTGCAGCGCATTGCATACACTACTATCTTCTACCAAGATGCCATGCTGTGAAAGATACAGACAAATAACAGAACAAACTCACTGCATTTCTCTACACGCCGGCAGTGGATCTGACGGGTCGGCAGGCCTAAAGTGTCTAAAGCCACTAAAAGCCTGATTTATACTTATGGCCGTATGATGGTGTCCCGCACAGAACATAGTGAAGTCTACAAGCTCTTGTAGATAGGCTATTTCTGGCATAGGACACCGGTGCGCTACAGACTATAAACCAGGTTTTACAGCTTGGTTTCCACTACAGGGCTAACAACAACACTGGGTTCACTTATTGACAGCCCTTCAACCTAATAACCTAATACTTCAATATAAGTCATTTTAAAGCACCATTTTTTAACCTAAATGCCATTGTTATGATGTGAGGAGAGTGTGGGGCAACGGTGCTTTCCAGCTATCCATGAAAAACACAGGAATGGTGGTATTCTGGAAAAGGTATTCTAAATAAAGATGACCATAGTGTACTTTTGGTTCTCTTTCAAATATGTCTTTCGGCATCTCGCTATGGGGAACGTAGGGAGCAATTCCCATAGTGAGACACCTCACTCATTATTATGATCAGAGAACCGGGGTTTACGCGAGTAAACCGTAAATTTTGCCAACACTTTTTGGCATTCACTTCCAGATAAAGTATTTTCATATGAACTCTCGTCCCTACAACCCAGTCCGCAGCCCTGACCAGGCCACGTTTTGGCCCTGATCCAGGCCTCGTTTTTGGCCCTGATTCAGGCCTCGTTTTGGCCCTGATCCAGGCCTCGTTTTGGCCCTGATCCAGGCTTCGTTTTTGGCCCAGCAGTGGAAACCCCGCCACAGAGACCCCTCCCCACTTAACTGCCCCCGTCTCTGTCTGTACACCACTATGGACAGTGTTTCATGGCCTTGTACCAACTGCTATACTGATCCACTGTATGGAAATATGATTGCTTTTTGCCATACTCTGTCTCTCGCACGCACGCACGCACGCACGCACGCACGCACGCACGCACGCACGCACACACACACACACACACACACACACACACACACACATACACGCACTTCACAAGTAATGCCTAATTTGTGCTCCGTTGTACGACAGTGTCGCGCTCCAAAAATAGCCTGCGAGCTAGTTAGTTTGTAGATATGGGTTGCTTTGGGCACGCGCTACCGTCATACGACAAAGTATAAATCAGCAGGCTTAAGCTTGGTTCAAAAATGGTACCACACCGTTCTGCTTTTTAGGCTCTCTGTCACCACCACTGAACAGTGATGATCACCGTACTGTGCTGTAGCTGTTATTGCAAGCAGGACAGGAATAAAAGATGATTTTAATAAGGAGCCGTCTCGCCTCTCTGGATTTTATTTGCATTTTGTCTGTTGTGGATCGGTGAGTATTATGATGAGATTGGGGAGAGTGGGGTGGAGTGGGGGGTGGGGGGTGAAAAGGGGGGAATAAGATTGGTGAGGGTTGAAAGTACACAGTAAAATCTTAAGTGCTCATTTAACTCACTTAAAACATGGACCCAGATGTCCCCGTACGGGTCCGTCCTCAATCGAACTTTCACTAAGCCCCCTACAGGTAGGACAAGCAGCCTTGGTTTTGACTAATGTTGGTTTGTATTGGGATGTAAAGGATTTGCCACATTCATTTTTGGAGTCAGAGCTCCAAAATCTCATCAACAAAGGCCTGGAAAAGAATATGTGGATGACATTACTATTTCAACAAACAACATGCCGTACAGGCAAATGTTTATTCCTCCCAAAGAAAGAGGGAGAAATAATTTATGGTATCAACAAACTGCATTAACAACATTATCACCGGACAATAGTGTACAGGCACTATACCACAGAGTACCAAGATGTTTTTTCCTGAGCGCAGCGCATGTTTTTTTTTTTTAAATACAAAATGGCTGAAATATTAGTCCAAAAGGTTGCGTATGATCTCATACACTGAGCTGGCAGTGCCTGGTATCAAAGACAGAACCTTGTGATTCTAAGCTGAGTACTTTACCCAGACACGCGACGCGACACACTGGTTGGTTACTGTACATGGATTTAGTGATAAATGTTACCCATAGATGTACACATTGCTGCTGCTGTTCACTGCAGTGATGTGTTATCACAGCAGCCATATTAATCCAGTCAAGCTGTGCCTCCTAATACATGTACTCTGTGCTGTATGCCCATATGTCTATGGAAGCAGGAGGTCTCTCCACAATTAAAATAATCATAACTCGCCAAATTCTCAATCGAGTTTCACACGGTTTGGTTTGTTACAAAGACATGCCGTTATGTTATGATATAGGATACTTAGTAAAACAATATTAGTATGGGTTTTCATACCATATTACGTTTAATACCAATCTAAAATAACAGTAATGATTATAAAACAGAAAAACACTTTTTTGTCTCAGGTACTTATACACAACTCAGGCAATCATTTTGCTTTGGAGTTATGGCAAGCAGACCTGCATAATATGGCGGCAGCATTGATGTACGGCCCCAGTGGCCAATGAGGCATCTAAATAAGTATGTTTATGGCCATTACCTACTGCCACTGTCTGACAAAGCAAGAACATGTTCACTCTGCATCTGTATTCGATTGCAGCTATTCATTTAATGTCATATTTTCCATGGCTCTAAGCAGGGTTTCTCAAAGTGGGTGCTGTGGCACCCTAGGGTGCCATGATGCAAGTCTAGGGGTGCCGCAGAATATTGTGATAATATTTGGAATTTATAAATGTCAGTTTAACCACTTATACCCTCTATACTTAGTGAAATAGACCTGATTTGCACTGTACCTGGTGAGTAATTTTTCGATCTCTCTTTGCCAAAAATTGCAGATCTACAAGCTCACAATGCATCACAACGCAACGCAACGCATTGTGTCTGTATAGATCCGCTAATTTTGGCAAGTAGGAAGTTATTTTCATTCTGTCCTAATAGAAACGGATATTGTCTCAAGTTTTCCTCCTGACATACTGTATCAGGGGGAAAGATTTACATTATGTATGTACCGTAATATGACATAAATGTTACGTGCTATAAAGTAGGCGAACAATGTAATTCAAGGGTGCTGTGGATGAAACAGTTAATTACACGGGTGTCCTGAGCCAAATGTGTTTCAAACTACTGCTCTATGGCACAGGATATATGATGGTCTTTCATAAACACAAGGTTGTGGGTTAAAATCCTCATTTTCACTCTGCAGCTAAATCAATGATTCTGAAACCTTTTAATTTCAAGGACCCCATAACTCAGTGAATATACAAATGGAAAAAAATGGACCTGTTTGGTTCCATTTGCTGGAACCCCACGAGGAACTATGAGGGTCCCCGGACCCCAAGTAGTTGTCACAAATATTTCCTGTTCCTATATGGCACAAGAGATATGCCAGTGTTCATAAACAGAAGATAATTGTTTCAAGATCACTTTTTGGGACATTTTAACACTGTATCTAAATCCGATGAGTAATTACCATGGTTGTCACAAGTGTCTTCCATGTGGCTGTGGCACAGCGCACGCGCAAACATTTTAGGGTTTTCCGCGGGTTTGTAACTGTTTTGGGGGGGTTTAATTCGGTTAAATCAGTACCAAAAATGAATATTTTCCCTCGTACATTAAGACATTATTTAACATAAGCCTCAGATAAGCCAAACAACAAGGACTAGGTTTCTGTTTCCTTCAAATAATGCATTTATTAATTAAAGCAGCACATAAGAATGGAGCAGAATGCAAAATATAACAACAAGGCCACCAATAATCTAAATGTGTCAGCTGTGTTCTTAACACATCGGGTGCCAAACACGGTCTGAACCGTGATTTCAGTCTTTTTGTTTTTTTCGTTTTTCTCCGCGCGGGCGGGGCTAGAGCAGCTCTGGGGACTATGTAGCAGAACACCTGTTGCTTAGCTCTGGCATTCGAGTGCAGGACATCCACTCGTTTATTGGTATGCCAAACAAAACGGAATTTGAGGTTTGCTTTACTACTGAATCAAGCCTGAGGAGATTCTTAGAAGCACAAAGGCTGGCGTCAACTGAAAATAAATGGAAAATGTGGAATATCGACTCATCGATTGAACTGGACGAGAAGACAATAACAGTGAAGTTAAACTCTGGGCGAGTGCATGACGAGGACGTGGCCTGCTTCTTACAACGGTATGGAGTAATTCAACAACCAGTCTTTAAGCCTCGTGATAAGTTTGGACTCTGGTACGGGGTGCGAAAATATCGCATTAAACAACGACGAGATGACGACGGACAGTTTGTAACAATACCGAACTGTTTAACTCTCGGCCCATTTCGTGCGACCATCACGTATGCAGGCCAAGAGCCCCGATGTTATATATGTCAAGATCCAAATCATCAAGCCCGTTTATGCCCACAGATTAAATGCAGGAAGTGTGGCTCTTTTGGGCACACAGCTTTAACCTGCCAAAACAGCCCGGTGTGTAATCTGTGCGGAATGGAAGGACATATATTCTCTGAGTGTCCAGATTCCTATGCAAATAAAGCCAAAAGAAACAGAGCACAGACCAACGAGGGCGATATTCCGACCACAAGCCCAGCAGCTCCAAATGAAAACCCACTCGCCCAGACGACAGAACAACGGGCACCGTTACCACCGAGAGAGAGAGACGTACTACCCGCTGCAGCGACGCCGCACCCCGGCCTGACCGAGGCGGAGGAACCGGCAGCGCTGGAAGAGGAGAGGAGAGAATCGACAGCATCTGAAGACGAGAGGAGAGAAACGACAGCACTGGAAGACGCACGAGAAGAAGATAACATCATCAGAGCGCAGGAAAGTAACATGGAAGAGGCACAAAATCATGGAAACGATTCTAATTCACATTCACACCAGCAAGCCCGTAGCTGGGCCGAACAAGTGGATGAACAGGACTACGATGACAGAGACCCCTCCATAACTTTTTATAAACTCCCAGATGCAACATCTTTTTCACCTGCACTAACACATCGTCGAGGACCATCAACCAGTACCCCCTCGACTACACGCAAAAGATCTCTACCCCTTGACTCCTCTGAAGACCACCCAACGATTAACACATCGCGAGCGCAACATGAGAGAGGTACATCTCGACCACGAAAGAAAGCTTCAAGTAATCCGTCTGTGTAGTAAACTCCACACACTTTTACTATGACTGCTTTATTTGTAGGATCATGGAATTTACGAGGTATACAGTCAAAGAAATATAGAGAAGAAAAAATAAATTATCTATTAGGAACAAACTTCGATATATTATGCATTCAAGAATTGAGACTGAAAAGTGAAGTGGATGTAAATGATGTGATTAGACATTGGGAGAAAGGTCACGCAATTATTTCTACTGGTAATGATTTGGCAGATGGAGTAGGTATTTTATTTAAATCAAAAGATGTTCAGATCCATAAAAGGAGAGACATAATACCAGGTAGACTTTTAATGGTTGATTGTGTTATTAACGGAATTAAAATAAGGATAATTAATGTATATACATCTCAGAAAGCAAACGAGAAAATGCAACTCTTCAGGAAATTACAAGAGATAACGTTTACAGGACACCATGTGATTGTTTGTGGAGACTTTAATACTACTACTGAAAGCAATGACAAAATCTCAAATACACCTTTTAGACTTAGCCCAGAAGGAAAATGTTTGAAAGAAGTAACAAACAATGTGGATTTAGTAGATATATTTCGTAAACTTAACCCAAATGGTGAAGGCTTCACTAGATTTGACAGCTCTTGTAAAACAAGAATTGACAGAATGTATACTTCAAAAACGATAGACCCTATTAACTATAATACTATTCTTACAGATACATCTGATCATTTGATAATTGTGTCCTTGCTTTCAGTTGGGAAAAACGAAAAAAGAGGTTACTGGAAATTGAATGTTAAATGCCTAGAAAATGTTGAACTCACAAAGGACCTTGAAAAAGAAATTAGGAAAATGTTTGAATTGAAATGTTTTACAAAGTCTTATATGGAACTGTGGGAAATAATGAAATGTAGAATTCGCGACTATTTTAAATGTATGTCTAAAGAGATTAACATTGAACGAAATCATAGATATGATCAGCTAACAAAACAAGTATTAGTTCTAAAATTAAAAAACATATTGAGTGAGAACGAACAGAAAGATCTACATGACCTAAAAAAAGAATTGAACAGCTATAATAACGAGTTTTTGTTCAATATAAAAAAGGAGGCGGGGTTTAACACTACTTCTGATTCAGGAGTTCTGGTTCCTAAAGCTCTGACGATATGTAAAAAAAGAAGGGAAAAACGTTTCCTCGAATCAGTTTTAGACAAAGAAGGCTATGTAGTCTCCGAGGAAAAAGAGAAAAGAAGAGTGATACAAGAAATGTGTTCTGAGAAATATAAAAGATCTGAGACCAATTTTGATAAAATATCAGAATTTTTAGAAGATATTCAACCTTTGTCTACGGAGAAAACAGTAGCATTATTAGGTGAAATTACAAAAGAAGAAGTAAAAATTGCCATAAAACAACTTAGCGTAAATAAAAGTCCTGGGCCTGATGGTCTGTCAGCTGAACTCTATTTGTTACTCTTTGAACCAATACTTATTACCCTTACTGCAGCCTTCAACGAAGGGATTAAAGAAGGCAGATTGAGTGACTCTTTTTACCTAGGAGTGATGACAATGTTACACAAAAAAGGAGATAGAAGCAATTTAGATAACTATAGACACTTGACTTTGATGAATACAGATTACAAAATATTGGCCAAAGTAATAATGAATAGATTGATGAACATTTTAGACCAAATTATTGAACAAGAGCAAACATGCGCTATAAAAGGTAGAGTGATGTGGGATAACCTCTGTATATTTAGAGACATTATAACTTCAGATGCTGTGAAAGACTTTTATATTATAGGACTGGATCAAAAACAAGCCTTTGACTTGATATCCCGTGATTACCTCTGGTTAGTGATGAAAAAATATGGTATTCCAAATAGTTTTATAGATATGGTTAAACTGCTATATGCAAGATCTACAGTGAAAATCAATGTCAATGGAGTCCTAACAGACCCATTTGAAATTGAGAAGGGAGTAAAGCAAGGCTGTCCCGTCAGTGCAGCCCTGTACATTCTCGCTATTAATCCACTAATAAAAAGAATAAATAGAGACATGAATATACAAGGAATAACCATCAGTACAGGTCAGAAAGTAACAGCTTTGGCCTACGCAGATGATGTATCTATCATATTAAGAAACCAAGCTGAAATGAATTTTGTAAACAAACACTTTGAATTATATGAAGAAGTAGCTGGAGCCAAACTCAATCAAGATAAAACAGAAGGAGTTTGGATGGGTATTGATGAAAATAAACCAGAAATTAACGTAATTGTAAAAGATGAAATCAAAGTCCTGGGTCTTTATATAAATAAGGAAAAATGTTGTGAAAAAAACTGGGAGAAGAGAATCATAAAATTAAAAGAAGAAATAAGTAAATATGATAGAATGAAAGCCTCTTATAGGTCCAAAGTGGAAATACAGAAATGCTACTTAATATCAACTCTTATGTTCTTGGGTACGATATTCCCCCCCCCCAAGAACAATTTTAACAAAAATGAATAAAATGTGTGTGAACTTCATCTGGGGAACCAACTATGAAATCACCAAGAGAAAGATCTTATTCCGCAGTAAAAAGAATGGTGGACTTGATGCCGTTGATCTAGATCTAAAATTAAAGATACTTTTTGTTAAAAATATAGCTAATGGCATTAAGAGGAGAGCAATCTGGGTTGGGGATCCAAATTCATGGAAAAAAAGATACGGTAGAAGTCGGAATGGTATAACTGACTACAAATTGCTCTATGGTGATTTTATAAAGAAATATGAACACTTGAATATTGACTGGAGCACATTATCAAGTAAAAATGTTATATTCTATGATTAATGAGGAAGTAAATGGAGGTATGACTCAATATGAAGGGTTAAATGAGGAAGAAAATGACAAATGTGTGAAGAACATCTATGCAAGAAACATATCATATGAAATGCAAGATAGAGCTTTTCTTATTTCCCAAAATAAGCTTCCAGTTAGACATATACTGAGATGGTGTAACAGAGTCAACACAACTGAATGTCCTATACCCAATTGCTCTTACCCCGAAACCTTACAACACTTCTTGTTTGAATGTGATAGATCTAGAAAAGTATGGGCCAGTATGGTGGGAATTGGTTTTAATGTTGAAATAAGTAACAATTCTTGCAGATTTGGTATCTTCAGAGAGACAATGGACAAGGAAAAACATGATTTTTTTTGGTGGATCATGTGTGTAGTTGTGGCAAAACTTTGGAAAACACGATGTAAAATGTCATTAGGTCAAGTTCAAATAATTCCACATAACGTGGTTTTTAACCAGATTCTGACCAGCCTTAAAAGGGCTCGTACTCTAGATAAAAATAGAAGAAAAGTAACACCTTGGCACTTTCTACACTTTTAATAATAGATTGGTCTTTTTATTGCCATAAATGAATTGATAAAGATGTGAATATTTATTCTGAAGAGTCTGGGATGTATGTATATTTGTATGGATTTTTTTTTTTTTGGATTTGTTTGTAAGTGTATTTTTGTACTTTTGTAAGAATAAAAAACAGTCAACCTGTAAAAAAAAAAATAGAGCAGCTCTGGGAGCACCCATTGTAATCCTTCGAAGGAAGTGCCAGATCGCTCACCGGAAACACATTTTTTTCCCCCATCCGCTTCCTGTCTATTTCCTACTTTGAAACGCCTATATCTCCGAATCTGTTTCCTGTGGGGAAAAGCGGTCATGCGCGATGCGCGATCCCCCCCCCCCCGTTGTAACCCGCGAGGGGAATGTTATGGTTCCAGGCAGTAGCCAGGCTCATGGCAGAACATGAATCGATGCTTTTTTTTGCGTGGATTTGCTTGTAACGCACGCGGAAACTTTAAACAGCAAAGCGGAGTCAATGGGGAGAATGCTGGCACCCACGGTAAGTTGTTATGAAAAAATGCTGGCACCCGATGTGTTAAAATAGTCTAAAAGAATAATGCAGACAGTCTTGCCTGAATATGGAGGGATGGCGGTTTGGCAGGTCAGGTAGGTTAACGTGGCCTCCTGATGGCGCTATAATAGGCCAATGTGAAAAGGGTGGCATTTCTTCTCAGGCCTTTCAATCGGACACTGCATTCATGATTTGAGGCATTTAGTTCCAAAAATGTGTTTTGCTAAATTAGACCTGCTGGTGGCGCTATAACAGGCCAATGTGAATGTGAAAAGGGGGGCATTTCTTCCTCGGCCTCGGAAATTGCACACTGCGTTCATGTTTTGAGGCATTTTGTTCAAAACTGACCAATCCTGCAAACTTTGGAAGCTGTAAGCCAAATAGGATGGAATATGAAATATCGGACAGATCCATCAGAATCACATGACTATGGAGATACAGTGTACCAATTTGCATGTTTATTTGACAGAATCTGAAGGAATAATCTCCAAAAAGATATTTTACATAAGTCGGCCTCCTGGTGGCGCTGTAAAAAGCAGATGTGAAAAAATGCAGTGCAGATGTTTTTCCTTGGCCTCTAGGGAGTGTGCGTGCAAAGTTTCACGCAGATCGGTGCAGTTATAGTTAAAAATGCAAATCGGCCTGTTATAGCGCCACCATGAGGCTGATTTGAAATGAGGCCTCCTGGTGGCGCTATGACAGGCCCATGTGAAAAATGTCGGGCAGAGGTTCTGAATTGGCATCCAGGGAGTGGCTGTGCACAGTTTTGCAGCGACCGGGCCAACGGTGCTGGAGTTTAGCTGGTAACACACGGACAGGACACACGGACACACGGACGGATGGACAGGGGGAAAAAAATACTCTCTCGCCACGCCTTTCGGCCTGGCGGAGACAATAATGATGTCAATAGTCAAAAAACTTTGGTCAAAACATTTACCATTTTAATGTATAGTCTGTCACTTTAGAAATGTGCAGATACCCTGTATAGCAGGGTTGTCGAACTCATTTTGGGGTGCGGGCCACATTGGTCAAAAGGTGACTTGATGTGGGCCGCAACCAGTTGCGGATGCGCATGCACGCTCACACGCATTCAGTTATACAGCATCGTTTTCCTATTCTTCTTCATAATACATTTTTTCAAAGTAATATACTGTAGTAGCAGTGACTGAGACAACAGACTGAAAAACGAATACCGGTCAGGTGGGCACACTGGACATCTGGGCACACGAGTTTCTAGACAACTGGGCACACCGGATAAGTGGGCATACGGACATCTGGGCATACGAGATGAATGGGCACATGGACATATGGGCACACGAGATGACTGGGCACACGGACATCTGGGCACACGAGATGACTGGGCACATGGACATCTGGGCACACCGTATGACTACCAAGGATTCTTGTGTTCCTTTGATAATTAAGTACCCCCCGCCCCCCCACTGTGAGAGAGAGACGGTGGGAGACATTGTGTAATGTCTGTTACTGAGATAGTGTATTGCAGTGTGTCCTTGCAGTTCTGACAGCATCCTCATCCATTTGTTGTGAGCTGTGTATTGCCTCTCCCGTGTGTGTGTGTGTGTGTGTGTGTGTGTGTGTGTGTGTGTGTGTGTGTGTGTGTGTGTGTGTGTGTGTGTGTGTGTGTGTGTGTGTGTGTGTGTGTGTGTGTGTGTGTGTGTAGGTTGAATCGGTGGAGACTCTTACATTCTAACCCTAACCTGGGTGGAGGGTGATTATGCGGGTGAACTCAGTGGAGGAGGGCCATTAGGTTGTATCAGTAAAAACTCTCACATCCTAGGCCTATACTAACTCTCATCCTAACCCTAGGGGGGTGATTATGCGGCTGTCTGAGGGGGGGAACTCAGGAGCGTCTGCTCAGGAACTCAGGAGCAGACAATTCACAGCAGGGGTTCACTAATCTCTGGATTTCATAGAAAGGGGGGGCATATCAAAGCAGAGTGCCCAGCTGTCTTGTGTGCCCACTTGACTGTGTGCCCAGTTGTCTTGTGTGCCCAGTTGACAGTGTGCCCAGTTGACTGTGTGCTCAGCTGTCTTGTGTGCCCAGTTGACTGTGTGCCCAGTTGACCTGTGTGCCCAGACGGCTGTGTGCCCAGTTGTCCGGTGTGCCCAGTTGGTTTTTGTGCCCACCTGACCGGTTAAGAATAAGTAACTAGCTGGCTGGCTGAGTGGAATGACCAGCAAAGGCAAGCTGGGCACTAGAAGACTACATCTATACATTAAACATGTGATGGTTTAGTGGACTAATGCTCAAACTCTCAGCACTGGGTTTTCATATTCAAGTCCCAGACCTACTGTAGTTGAATGTGAAATTATAAACTTCAAAAGTACTGAGTAATGGTGTAGTAATACTCAGTATTTCAGCAGAGAGTTTCCATTGTCAAGTTTTGCCAGCTAAACTACAAAAAAAATAACTGAAAAGCACTAAAAGACAAATGCGGGGTAGAATAGTAAGGTTACATGATGCAGCTCTATCTATATGCTGACGTATTTCAACTTTACTAACTCAAGGCTGACATATAAACACTTCAAGAGTACAAAGAGACATATGATGGGAGTGGCTGAGAGATGGTGTCTCAGTGCAGAGATTCCATGTTCAAATCCCAGTCATTCTATGGTTCATTGCTTTTCAACTTTACTAACTGAAGGCTGACATATAAACACTTCAAGGCTACAAAGAGACATGCAATGGGAGTGGCTGAGAGATGGTGTAGCGGTCTAAAGATCAGACTCTCAGCATGGAGATGCCATGTTCAAGTCCCAGTCATTCTATGGTTGATTGCTTTTCAACTTTACTAACTGAAGCTTGACATATAACCACTTCAAAACTACAAAGACACATATGATGGTAGTGGCTGAGAGATGGTGCAGTGGTCTAAAGATCGGACTCTCAGCACAGAGATTCCAGATTCAAATCCCAGTCCTTCTATGGTTCGTCGCTTTTCAACTTTACAAACTGAAGGCTGACATATAAAAGAACACTTCAAGAGTACTAAGAGACATCTTCTGTGAGAGATGGTGTAGTGGGATAGTGATCAGACTCTCAGCACAGAGGTTCCATGTTCAAATCCCAGTTGTCCCATACTTCAAAGTTACAGTACTTTGAAATGTTCAAGGCCAAAATACAAAAAAAGTAGGTCAAAAGCGCAAAGAGACATGTAAAGGTAGTGTTTGAGAGATGGTGTGGTGGTCCAAAGATCGAACACTCAGCACAGAGGTACCATGTTCAAGTCCCAGTCATCCCATACTTTCAAGTCGTAGTACTTTGACATTTTCAAGGCCAAAATACAAATAAGCAAGTCAAAAGCACGAAGAGACATGTGAAGGGAGTGGCTGAGAGATGGGGTAGTGGTTTTTTCAAAAACCGATACCGATATTTTCCCGATATCAATTTTTATGCTAATATCGGCCGATAATATCGGGAGGCCGATAATATCGGACATCCCTAATTTCACTCCTAATAATACCTATTTGATTTGACATCCTGACTTGCTGCTGTAGCTGAGGCTTGAACCTGTTACCTGCGGCTCACTAGTCAGTGACTCTATCCATTCACCTACAGCTGTTTCCTTGGAATCTGTGGTTCTGAAACGTTTTGTTGTCAACCCCCCAAATTGACATGTATTTGGGCAGTGGACCCCAATGTGAAAAGATGTAGTGTCAGGGCCCCCCATGAAAAAGATTTATATTTATGCTGTAACACATTTTTTTAAAGTTATTTGTCTTGTTTGTTGTTCAAGTCAAAGCACCAGGAAGGCTGTACTTGTCAGCCATCTGTTAGCTCAATGGGTTGAGACGCAGTATTCATGATCCAGAGGCCATGAGTTCAAATCCCATTGATGTCTTTCCTATGATTCTTTCCTTTGCAGACTGGCTTCCAGAAGATCAACTGAAAACTACCAGGAAGGCTGTACTTGTCAGCCATCTGTTAGCTCAATGGGTTGAGACGCAGTATACATGATCCAGAGGCCATGAGTTCAAATCCCACTGGTGTCTTTACTGTGATGCTTTCCTTTGCAGACTAACTTCTAGAAAAACAAGTTAAAACCACCAGAAAACCTGTAACTCTCAGCCAACAGCTTAGCTCAACTGGTAGAGCGTCTGTCCAATAACATGACTTGACTTGACTTGAGTGGGTTCGATTCCCACTCGAGGCAAGTGTCCAAGGCAAGTGTCCCCGGTAACCTGGGACACTTGACTCGAGTGGGAATCGAACCCACTCAAGTCAAGTCATGTTATTGGACAGACGCTCTACCAGTCGAGCTATGCTGTTGGCTGAGAGTTACAGGTTTCTTGGTGGTTTTAACTTGTTTTCTAGAAGTTAGTCTGCAAAGGGAAGCATCACTAAGGATATCAGTCAATTTATCCGTTGCCCCAAGATACCGGGGACACTTGACTCAAGTGGGAATCGAACCCACTCAAGTCAAGTCAAGTCATGTTATTGGACAGACGCTCTACCAGTTGAGCTATGCTGTTGGCTGAGAGTTACAGGTTTCCTGGTGGTTTTAACTTGTTTTTCTAGAAGTTAGTCTGCAAAGGGAAGCATCACTAAGGATATCAGTCAATTTATCCGTTGCCCCAAGTTACCGGGGACACTTGACTCGAGTGGGAATCGAACCCACTCAAGTCAAGTCAAGTCATGTTATTGGACAGACGCTCTACCAGTTGAGCTATGCTGTTGGCTGAGAGTTACAGGTTTTCTGGTGGTTTTAACTTGTTTTTCTAGAAGGTAGTCTGCAAAGGGAAGCATCACAGTAAAGACACCAGTGGGATTTGAACTCATGGCCTCTGGATCATGTATACTGCGTCTAAACCCATTGAGCTAACAGATGGCTGACAAGTACAGCCTTCCTGGTAGTTTTCAGTTGATCTTCTGGAAGCCAGTCTGCAAAGGAAAGAATCATAGGAAAGACATCAATGGGATTTGAACTCATGGCCTCTGGATCATGAATACTGCGTCTCAACCCATTGAGCTAACAGATGGCTGACAAGTACAGCCTTCCTGGTAGTTTTCAGTTGATCTTCTGGAAGCCAGTCTGCAAAGGAAAGAATCATAGGAAAGACATCAATGGGATTTGAACTCATGGCCTCTGGATCATGTATACTGCGTCTCAACCCATTGAGCTAACAGTTGGCTGACAAATATAGCCTTCCTGGTAGTTTTCAGTTGATCTTCTGGAAGCCAGTCTGCAAAGGAAAGAATCATAGGAAAGACATCAATGGGATTTGAACTCATGGCCTCTGGATCATGAATACTGCGTCTCAACCCATTGAGCTAACAGATGGCTGACAAGTACAGCCTTCCTGGTAGTTTTCAGTTGATCTTCTGGAAGCCAGTCTGCAAAGGAAAGAATCATAGGAAAGACATCAATGGGATTTGAACTCATGGCCTCTGGATCATGTATACTGCGTCTCAACCCATTGAGCTAACAGTTGGCTGACAAATATAGCCTTCCTGGTAGTTTTCAGTTGATCTTCTGGAAGCCAGTCTGCAAAGGAAAGAATCATAGGAAAGACATCAATGGGATTTGAACTCATGGCCTCTGGATCATGAATACTGCGTCTCAACCCATTGAGCTAACAGATGGCTGACAAGTACAGCCTTCCTGGTAGTTTTCAGTTGATCTTCTGGAAGCCAGTCTGCAAAGGAAAGAATCATAGGAAAGACATCAATGGGATTTGAACTCATGGCCTCTGGATCATGTATACTGCGTCTCAACCCATTGAGCTAACAGTTGGCTGACAAATATAGCCTTCCTGGTAGTTTTCAGTTGATCTTCTGGAAGCCAGTCTGTAAAGGAAAGAATCATAGGAAAGACATCAATGGGATTTGAACTCATGGCCTCTGGATCATGAATACTGCGTCTCAACCCATTGAGCTAACAGATGGCTGACAAGTACAGCCTTCCTGGTAGTTTTCAGTTGATCTTCTGGAAGCCAGTCTGCAAAGGAAAGAATCATAGGAGAGACATCAATGGGATTTGAACTCATGGCCTCTGGATCATGTATACTGCGTCTCAACCCATTGAGCTAACAGTTGGATGACAAATATAGCCTTCCTGGTAGTTTTCAGTTGATCTTCTGGAAGCCAGTCTGCAAAGGAAAGAATCATAGGAAAGACATCAATGGGATTTGAACTCATGGCCTCTGGATCATGAATACTGCGTCTCAACCCATTGAGCTAACAGATGGCTGACAAGTACAGCCTTCCTGGTGCTTTGACTTGAACAACAACCAAGACAAATAACTTTTAAAAAAAATGTGTTACAGCATAAATCTAAATCTTTTTCATGGGGGGCCCTGACACTACATCTTTTCACATTGGGGTCCACTGCCCAAATACATGTCAATTTGGGGGGTTGACAACAAAACGTTTCAGAACCACAGATTCCAAGGAAACAGCTGTAGGTGAATGGATAGAGTCACTGACTAGTGAGCCGCAGGTAACAGGTTCAAGCCTCAGCTACAGCAGCAAGTCAGGATGTCAAATCAAATAGGTATTATTAGGAGTGAAATGGTTGTGTTTCTTCACCCCAACTGCACATGACATCAGTTTACATGTACATTATTTTCAGTGATGAAGACAAACCGCACAGACGTTCACTGTACTTTAGTACATTTTGTAAACTTATGACTCTGAGTAGAGTATAGCCTGACTTAAACAAACAAATAACAACTTAGTATAGTCAGATTATTTTTTACACAACTTACATTTTGTAATCAAACTACCGAAACGAAAGTTGGTCACCACCGAAACGAAAGTTAAATCCGAAATAATCACTAAGTGTGGAGGCCAAAATCGTCCCCCCAAAAACCTGTTAGGAGTACGTTTCAGGCAATTTAGAGTTGATTGGTAGTACTTTGTAGTGACTTTTTTGGTCCCTAACACCACAAATGGTTTACATACTCTTTACGAATGTCTTACGCATCATTTGCTTAACATGAATGATAATTCTAGTAATTGTTTGGTGTCTGCATTCATGAAAGCCAGGTAGTTTGCAACAGGTAAGGAGAAAGTCCACATTAACAGACAGTCATAAATGATGAACTGTCTTCACTTTACTGTAGGGCACATGATAACATGTACTAAGGATTTATAGATACTTTAGGAATGTTTAACAAAGCATATGTTAAACATGAACAAGCTACCAATAGCTTGTATATATTATGTAACATCAGTTACAAATGATTTAATAATCATTTACAGATGTATTATACATGGCTTATTCATGAATAGTTACTAATGCCTTTATAGATGATTTGTAACCGTAATTATAAAGGTTTTAGTAATCATTTACGAATGTCAATAAACAGGTTGTTAATGATTTGTTAATAGTCTACAAACTGCTTATAAACGTTTATAAATGCTTTAGAATGGGTTGTTACAAATTATTTAATAATCTTTTACAGATGTATATAAATGGCTTATTCATGAATAGTTCACTATTTACTAATACTTTACAAATGATTTGTAACTGTAGTTATAAAGGTTTTAGTAATCATTTACGAATGTCAACAAACAGGTTGTTAATGATTTGTTAATAGTTTACAAACTACTTATAAACGTTTATAAATGCTTTATAACGGGTCATTATTGTAAAGTGCTACCAAAAATTGTTCCCCCAAAAACCTGTTAGGAGTACGTTTCAGGCAATTTAAAGTTGATTGGTAGTGACTTTTTTTTTGGTCCCTAACATTCATCGAGCTCTGGACTTACTACATTTTTTTCCGTTTCGGTAGTGACACTACCGAAATGAAAAAAAAAATGGTTCCCCCAAAAACCTGTTAGGGGTACGTTTCAGGCAATTTAAAGTTGATTGGTAGTGACTTTTTTTTTGGTCCCTAATATTCATCGAGCTCTGTTAGTACATTTTTTTCCGTTTCGGTAGTGACACTACCGAAACGAAAAAGAAAAAAAATTCCCCCAAAAACCTGTTAGGAGTACGTTTCAGGCAATTTAAAGTTGATTGGTAGTGACTTTTTTTTTGGTCCCTAACATTCATCGAGCTCTGGACTTAGTCATTTTTTTCCCGTTTCGGTAGTGACACAATGGTGTCACAATGGTGTCACTACCGCAGCCACGTGGAACAAGCACAGATATGAGAGAAAGCTAAAGGCGATGGTACATCAGCACTCAATGCACACCGAGAGGAACGCGTGTGCATCGCTTGCATCTTCAAAGCACAGATTAACGCGACAGATCGGCTGTAAATCGATACAAACCCAAGATTATGTCTAATAAATCAGATGTGCACAGTGCCTGAAGTGACTTTTCATATATCACCTCAGTGTGTGTGTATGTGTGTGTGCGTGCGTGCGTGCGTGCGTGAGAATCCTATTCCCTGGGATCTCTCCGACTCATATCAGCACCACTGTCCAATGACAATGACGACGCAGCACATGTGCGCAAGGAAACCGGGGTTTAAGTCTGCCTTCACCGCTCCACTTCCGGGTGGTGCGACTACTACGTTTTCATTCCCACTAACAATATTTCTACACGGAACACTAACACCACTTCTCCCAGAGAACATGGATGGTTTTGGTTATAAGCCCACTTGTTTCTATGATGAAAGAGTAAGTTCAAATGTGAATATCTTTCCGTGGTTTTGTCTGCTCCGCGGACGCTATTGTTAAATTAGTTTCGGTTAGTTTCCAGTAGGGAATGATCGACGGACACGTGAATCCCGCCCACTACATTTGATTGGGTAAAGCGCGGCCTGCTTCCTGATCTGAAGGCACGCCCACTCCCACACAGTGTGTACACGTTCTGACGAACCTTCAGGACAGATTCCAACGCAGTGCAGAATCTGTTCTTGAGAGATTAATGGGACCCCGATATACAGTATATTTTTTTAAAGACATGATTTACTCCCAGAGTTCTTAACTGTCTTCGTACTGTTATAGGTAATAGTGAAAACCTGATCAAATCAGACATTCTAGTACCTTCTCAAGTTGTAGGCCTATTTTCATGTTCCTACATTTAATAATGGTCAAGACTAACTATCAGTCATTTAGCTATGGAACCCCGTGCAGGACCCCTGGGGGTCCCCGGGCCACATGATGAGAACCACTGCTGTAGATGTGTGTTTTTTTGCACGTGCAAAACAAAGGGAACACAAAACACGGTGCCAGGCCCATTAACCACTTATGGTTATTATAGCCGGAATCCCTGTAGTGGCTTTTCTGTTTTCTGCTATTGTGCAACGCGTTGTGAGCTTGTCGATCTGCTATTTTCTGCGAAAGCTTTCCCCACAATACGGATGCTGAGGTTTAAGTGGTCAAGGACCACGGGTACATTGCAGTAACCCGCGTATATGCGCGCGTGTACATGGTACTTTTATAATCCCAGTCAAAGCCACATCCATTAAGGATCTTAATGGGGGTCCTGGGAGCCTTGTAACGGTGACAGCGTGGAGCCATGTCCAGATGGCTATCACTAGCCTCCATCTTAATAAAGTGGACAGTTAGCCTGCGTTTTATGGCCCTCCAGAGGGCATTCTTTTAAGACATCACGGATGTGCGCGCCACCAACATGTGCACGTATACAGTACACTGTCAAATCAACCATAGAATAACACTGAGGATTTTACTGTGTACATACAATGACCTGGTGTGTGAATGTGTGTACATGTGCAACGCTTAAGTGTACTGTACTGTATGTGTGCATATGTATGTGTATGCTGCAAAATTCATAAAGTTTGTAAAAATGAACCCGTAAGGAGTATAAGGACCCGTCTCAGAGTTAACTTAACACAGGAGGATTAAGCAGCGCACGCACGCACGCACGCACGCACAGGTCTTTTTACAGCGGACGGTAAAAGCCCATTTAGAGGGAACACGACTGAACCCCTGAACCTTCCTTCTAATTATAGCACTCTCACAGGCTGACAGGGGAAGTGACGTGCAATTTGTGTGTGTGTGAGCGAGCAAGAGAGAGAGAGAGAGAGAGAGAAAGAGAAAGAGAGAGAGAGAAAGAGAAAGAGAAAGAGAGAGAGAGAGAGAGAGAGAGAGACAGAGACATTCAATCCCCTCGTGTCTCCCATATAAGCAGCGCTCAGTGATGGCCCATTCATTGTACGCCCAAATGGCAGCAGCTTCTATCTCCCCCTGCCCTGACAGCATTACGACACCAGCCCCCCTCCTTTCTATCCATCTAACCCTACCCCCCCCTCTCTCTCTCTCCCTACCCCCCCCCCCCCCCCCCAAACCCCCTCCCCTGCCCGTTCCCTCAACCCTCTTGCAATCACAGTCTTTTAACTTGCCCTCGTTCCATCACTCCCCGACGTCTTCAACTGTCTCCCCATTTACCACCTCCGGCTTTCACTGCCATCGGTCCTCTTTACTCTGTCACTCTCTGTCTCTCTCTCTGTCTCGTCTCTGTCTGTCTCCCCCTCTCTCTCTCTCTCTCTCTCTCTCTCTCTCTCTCTCTCTCTCTCTCTCTCTCATATCTCTGTCTCTCCCTCTGTCTCCCCCATGTCTCTCTCTCTCTCTCTCTCTCTCTCTCTCTCTCTCTCTTTCTCTCTCCCCCTCCCTCTGTCTCTCTCTCGTCTCTCCCGCTCTCTCTCTCTCTGTGTGTCTCTCTGTCTCTCTCTCTCCCTCTTTCTTTATATTGTAGCTCTCTGTTCTATATCTCAGTTTGTCCCTGACTCCGCAACGATTAAGCCTGAGTTAGCCTCCGTCTGCCGTGCTCCTTTGCACATTTTATTTGTCTGCCTGGCTCTTTCTTTCTCTTTTTCGTTGAAAGCAAAATCTTTGGCTTAGGGTTGTGATTTAAATCTCCCTGCTCTTAAATGGTTATCTTCTAAAAAATGTGCTGAGCAGGGAGCAGCAGAGCCTGAACACCAAGATGAAATATAATATTCACACTTGTATTTTATACAACATATAAATAAAATGTGTTTAAATCTATTCGTGAGTTATCTGACTGAACTGACTTTAATGTCATGCGCGTGTGTGGGTTGACAGACCAATCTGTCTCTTTGCAGATTGTCGCACACGCACACGCACACGCACACACACACACACACACACACACACACACACACACACACACACACACACACACACACACACACACCATTCAACATACCATTAGTTTTCATTACATAACGTTTCATGAACAATTTACAGTGACATCACAGACCTTACTTCCTCTCGCAAAGTGACTGTGTTGCAGCGAGAACGCGACATTAACCTTTCAAAGCATAACCTATCCTTGACTGACATACAGTAATTGATTAAAATAAGTGACAGTCACACTTCAGCCTACATATCGCTGAACGACAGAAATCTGTTCAGCGCTATACGCAGTGGTGGAAAGTAACTAAGTACATTTACTTAAGTACTGTACTTAAGTACAATTTTGAGGTATTTGTACTTTACTTGAGTATTTCCAATTTTCAATACTTTTACTTCTACTCCACTACATCTCAGAGGCAAATATTGTACTTTTACTCCACTACAATTATTTGAAAAGTTTAGTTTACTAGTTACTTTTCAGATATAAATTATGATATAATGAAACACACATTAACCACTTTAACCCTATTTTATACCTAGGCTATTTTCAAATATTTTAGTACTTTTACTTTTGGTACTTTAAGTATATTTTGATGCCAATACTTTTGTACCTTTACTCAAGTAAATTTTGAATTACGGACTTTTACTTGTAACAGAGTACTTCTTCATTGCAGTATTGATACTTTTACTTATAAGTAAAGAATTTGAGTACTTTTTCCACCACTGGCTATACGTGCGGGGTCCGCTTCTACCGACCCAGCACCGTCCGAGTTATGTCCCGATTGGCACAGAATCGTAAATCATATTTTGGGAAAAGCGTTCGTCCCAACTGCCAATCAAAGTGACTACTGGGCGATCACTGCGCGTCTTTTCCGGCCAATCACAGCGCGTCTTTTCCGGGACTTGGACAGATCACGTGACAGCACATGCGTTAAGGCTGATAACGGCCTACCACATTTCTTTTCAGTGCACAACCCCAGACCAGTGTCATCACTTGCCCCAGACAGTCAAGAAAGATGGAGGGAGGTAGGGCACACATGGCCCCTGGCAGAGATTTGCACTGTTCTGAGCGTACCTTTCCACATTTATAAGAAATGAGGGGGGCCGAGCGTTGCGAAGTCTGCTTGAGCCGACCAGTGGTGGAAAAAGTACTCAAATTCTTTACTTAAGTAAAAGTACCAATACTGCAATATAAAAATACTCTGTTACAAGTAAAAGTCCAGAATTAAAAATTTACTTGAGTAAAAGTACAAAAGTATTGGCATCAGAATGTACTTAAAGTACCAAAAGTAAAAGTGCTAAATATTTGAAAATAGCCGATCTACAAGCTCACAACGCGTCGCGATGCGACGCGTTGTGAGCTTGTAGATCTGCTATTTTCAAATAGCCTAGGTTTAAAATAGGTTTAAAGTGGTTAATGTATGTTTTATAATGTAATAATGTACATCTGAAAAGTAACTAGTAACTAAAGTTTTCAAGTAAATGTAGTGGAGTAAAAGTACAATATTTGCCTCTGAGATGTAGTGGAGTAGAAGTAAAAGTATTGGAAATTGGAAATACTCAAGTAAAGTACAAATACCTCAAAATTCTACTTAAGTACTGTACTTAAGTAAATGTACTTAGTTACTTTCCACCACTGGAGCCGACTCAGCGCCGTTCAAGTTAATGTCCCGATAGGGACAAAATCATAACTGATACCCCCCCCCCCCCATGTCAATTAACATATTTCCCCCGATTTCCAGTCAAACGTTTGACTTCCTGGGATGTCCGTCAGAAGAAGTCACCAGTTTGACGTGTTGGGAGCAGTGGTGTAAAGTAACTAAGTACATGTACTTAAGTACTGTACTTAAGTACAATTTTGAGGTATTTGTACTTTACTTGAGTATTTCCAATTTCCAATACTTTTACTTCTACTCCACTACATCTCAGAGGCAAATATTGTACTTTTACTCCACTACAATTATTTGAAAACTTTAGTTACAAGTTACTTTTCAAATATAAACTATGATATTATAAAACATACATTAACCACTTTAGCCCTATTTTATACCTAGGCTATTTGAAAATAGCAGATCTACAAGCTCACAACGCGTCGCATTGTGACGCGTTGTGAGCTTGTAGATCTGCTATTTTCAAATATTTAGTACTTTAAGTACATTTTGATGCCAACACGTTTGGGAGTAAGAATGTGTGAGAATGCTGGTCTGCCATCTTGCTGCTGCTGCTTTACACCGTACTGAGCCCACAGCTCCATGTCCACCATCATGTTGGTCAAAGATGCGTCGGCACATGGATAAATATTATATAACAGTTTCAATAGATGCCATTCAATAAGAGTCATATTGGAGCTTATAAAGTGGACAAAATAAAATGCATCTTTTGTGTTGACTGTAAAAACTTCCTGCAAGGTCCTGCGGTTTCTCTCTCTGCCTCTCTCTGTTTTCAGGGTAGAGCTGGCGCACAAGGGTGAGATAACGGGGCTGTTTATACACAGCAGGTGGTTACTTGAGCTGCCTCCATCAGTGTATAATCACAATGGCAGCGTTGCCAATGTGGCAGAGGTGAGGGGAGAGAGAGAGAGAGAGAGAGAGAGAGAGAGAGAGAGAGAGAGAGAGAGAGAGAGAGAGAGAGAGAGACATGAATCTTTTCATTAAAATGCATTTTTGTTAATTTATTTTTTTACTCAGTCCTCCGCCTACCCTCCCAGAATCATTCCGTGGGCCAAACTGTTCCCGCGTGAAGGCATGGTGGATATGCACATTATGCAGTCTACTGAGCACAACTTTCTTGTTAGTATTGATATCTCTGCCAGGCTGGAATGGCCGGGGGCAGGAACTATGTTTCGCCAAATGTATTTTATTCATTACTTTTCGGATATTTGAATATTTCTATTTGCTTATTATTTTATAATTTAATTGTTTGTCTTAATTTTAAATTAACAATTATTTTCCAAAGATAAAAACAAGAATGTTGTGGAAAATGTTGTATTTATTCTCATCTATGCAGATCATACCCAACCCAATATGTGCATCATTAAAATTGTGACTTCCCTTGAGGTAGTGGAACCCCAAACATGATTTCTCATAAGGCCCCCCAAAAAGCTAGAAATGGCCCTGATCCAGGGGCAAGGAAGACAGAAGGACAATGCCTAAAATAAAGTGCCTTTTCTGTGCTTCTCGATCAAATAAGTGTTTTTACTCTTTAATTGTCCATGGAAAACCAATTAAAAACAAGCAGTTGTGCCAGCTCCTCTTATGAAAAAGAAAAGGGAAAACAAAGATCTGGCGTTCATCATCTTCATTTTTTTACATGTTTATTTTAGAGATGTGTGATCTTTGATGAAATGTTTGCTCTATATTTTGATGCAATATTCTATTTTGGTCTCTTATCATGTTTACTCTAGTTGTTGT
The DNA here is from genome assembly GCF_963454915.1 of Gymnoscopelus microlampas. Classification (NCBI taxonomy): domain Eukaryota; kingdom Metazoa; phylum Chordata; class Actinopteri; order Myctophiformes; family Myctophidae; genus Gymnoscopelus; species Gymnoscopelus microlampas. The sequence continues at coordinate 38,647,459 of NC_139952.1, forward strand.
TTTCTTATTTGTTTACTTTGTTCACAGTAGCAGACTGTAACTATTGTTTTCTCTTTTACTGAAACCTGGATTCGACCAGCGCTGCAGAAATTATTCATGATTCTTGTTTTGGGCTTTAGGCTGTGTAACTGCTCTGCTGTACATTAGTCATGGCGAGGCTGGGCATTCCTTTCACATGTTGTCAGGTTCTACAAATAAAGCCACAGGTTTTTTCATAATTATGTTTTTTTTGCTTGCAGGTGAAGTTCTTTCTGCTTTCAGTCTCCGTCTGCAGAACATCACATTAGTCACATTAATATATACATATATATAT
>NC_139952.1:38652771-38657771 GCF_963454915.1 Gymnoscopelus microlampas
GACGTGTCGTTTCAACAAAATGATGATGATGATGAACAACACCAATTATTAACAACACTAATTATAGCATATTGTTCGGATCGACGGTGTAATATAGGTGTGAGGGCCGCATAGCAGAACAAACCTCTAGTCACACAGACATGCACGCACAAACCCTCTCAAAGACAGCTAGCTCTTGCCAGAGCCACACCGCCAAAACCTCAAGAAGCCTACACCGCAAAATCAATATTCCTGACCGTCATTGTGAATGTAGTTTCTCCAGAAGATAACTCAATATGACATCATAGATAGAGGTGAGGTGATGTGTCTGTATGCTTTGGCAGAGAGCCATGCATGGTCAAAAATGGTATTGCATCCATTTTGGTGGGGATTTAAAAAATATTACCGTACCTTTGTGCACTTAAGCCTTACCTCGTCACTGTCTAGCTATTACTTTTCAGGAGATGGAGACCTGGCGTCCCTATTTTGGGCTTTTGTGAAAATGTTAAAGTGTCATGAACATGTGTTGTATTTAAGCTATTTCATAATAATTTATCTTATATATTTGGTGATCCTTGGCATGGAAAGGTTTGTGGACCCCTTGGCAGTACATCATAATGTGCAGATAAAGTGCAATCTGCTGTTGTTGTTGTTGTCAAATGTTGGCTACAGTGTATACTTTGGGAACGAAACCTGTCACATTTGTCAGTGGCGTTCTCGGCTTGACATAACGCCAGGTTTTCATCAGATGAGGTGTCACTGTCAGCTGTTCAGAGCTGGTGATTTCTTGAACTTTGAAGCTCATTAACATGGTATCGTTTAAAAGCTGAGAAACAGACTTTTTGCACATGTGCGTATGCGTGTGTGTGTGTGTGTGTGTGTGTGTGTGTGTGTGTGTGTGTGTGTGTGTGTGTGTGTGTGTGTGTGTGTGTGTGTTAACCATCACATGTATTCATTAATAACAGATTACTGATACATAACGATGATCCTTACGTCCCGAATTGACCTTTTTGTACCTTTATGTATCGTTGTAGTAATGACAGGCATTCCCCCTGTGGGATCAATAACATTGAATCTAATCAAATGTAACATAATAATACAGTATACATACATTATGTACTCAGACATACCCCTCGCATCCTCTCTCCTCTCTTACCCTAGGCATTCGACATGAAACTGTCGACTACAATAACTGCAATTACAGCTTCATTGTGGAACCATTAGCATAATGGCCATGGAGCTTTGTTAATTGCGCACTTTCATCCAGGAAAAATAAACTCACCTAGCTGTTACTCCACACACGTACAGGCAGCTCTGGACCATGATGGCTGACTGGCTCAGATGAGGCTCTGTGATGGATAGAAGGGTTTGTGGTTCAGTTGATGGATATATACAGTAGGTATGTACAAACATAAATACATAGGCTACGCAGTACACACACACACACACACACACACACACACACACACACACACACACACACACACACACACACACACACACACACACACACACACACACACACACACACACACACACACACACGGATGGATAGCCAGTAAAGTTTACTATCAGACAAACAGACAGCCGGACAGACAGGCTCGGCAACTGCGGGCGGCCATGCGATGGCTCACTGTCACTGTCTAGGAAGCGGAGGCGTCCCGATTCTTGGGGACCAAGGTTGATCCCCAGGTCCCCCCTGCATGCTTGTCAGTGTCCTTGAGCAAGAAACGGGACCCCTAATTGCTCCCGATAAGCAGGATGGTGCCTGTTCTGACCTTGCATAGATTCCTCCACCATCTGCATTGTATAAAGCACTTTGCATGAAGGTGCTACAGGAAGGCAGATCATTATAACCTTAACTTCTAGTTGCTACTGACTGGCATTAATAATTCATACAGTGACCAGCAGGGGGCACTCTGGTGGAAGGTTCACGCTCTCCATCACTTCCTTGTTGACCTGTGGTTGATCCCACCAGATGGAGCCCAAATGGAATCTTCGGTAACTGACAGATCCATCATTTATAACACGCACACACGCACGCACGCACGCACGCACGCACGCACACACACACACACACACACACACACACACACACACACACGATATATCTGATAGAAATCCTTGACCTTCTCATTTCAAGTCTTATCTGTCCTCCCACGTGCAGTATGGGTGCACCGATATGACCTTGTATGTGACATGAATTATAGACACACAATCACACACGTCTGACAGAGAATACATATAATATGCTCGTCTAAATCATTCACACACACCCACACACACACACACACACACACACACACAATTTAGTTTAAAAACTAACATCACACCAGTGGTGGAAAAAGTACTCACATATATACTTAAGTAAAAGTATCAATACTGCGATGTAGAAATACTCTGTTACAAATAAAAGTCCGGAATTCAAAATTGACTTGATTAAAAGTTCAAAAGTATTGGTATAAAAATGTTACTCATTACGCAGAATGTCCCATTGCACAAGTTTTCAAATGTATATAAATTGTATTAAAATCTTTTGAAAATAGCAGATCTACAAGTAACTAGTAACTAAAGTCTTCAAATAATTGTAGTGGAGTAAAAGTACAATATTTGCCTCTGAGATGTAGTGGAGTACAAGTAAAAGTACAGTAATTTGGAAATACCCAAGTAAGGTAAAAAAAAAAAGACCTTAACATTGTGCTTAATTACAGTACACGAGTAAACGTAGGCTACTTAGTTAGTAGCAGACGCTCACAATGCGTTGCATTGCAACGCATAGCAAGCTTGTAGATCGGCTATTTTCAAATGGATGAGAATATATAGCGCTGAAGCGGTTAATGTATGTTTTGTGATAATAATCAAAATCTACAAAATAACTTGTAACAAAAAAAATCAAATAATTGTAGTGGAGTAAAAATACAATATTTGCCTCTGAGATGTAGTTTAGTAGCTGTAAAAGTATTGAAAATGGGAAATACTACAGTAAAGTAAAAGTACCTCAAAATTGTACTTAAGTACAGTACTTGAGTACATGTACTTAGTTACTTTCCATCACTGATGGACGGGCACAGAGAGAGAGAGAGAGAGAGAGAGAGAGAGAGAGAGAGAGAGCGAAGGAGGGAGAGGGTTGGAAGAAAGCTTGAGAGAGTGAAAGAGAGGGGGGTGAAGAGGAGATGGAGGGAGGGAGGGAGGGAGGGAGGGAGGGAAAGGGGGAGAGGGAGCGTCATTTCATAAAAGAAAAAGAATAGAGGGTGGTAAAAAAAAGTGACCACTTGAAGGACAACTTCAGACATTTTCAACCCATCTTCATATAATTGGTCACTAATGTCTCATGATAAAATGGAACCATTATGGTACGCTAACTTTCCAGGAATAGACATGGATGATGATGTCACTGGTGGGCAGGTTTCTGAACTATTATCATGAGCATTAGTGAGGACCAATTGTATAAAGATAGGTTGACAATGGGTGAAGTCGTCCTTGTCTCCTAAATCTCAACAGTATTCTGAAAAAGGTACGTTTCTATATCAGTGGTGCTCAATGTTTTTCATGTCAAGGACCCCCAAAATTCATATGTATTTGGCCACGGACCCCATCAAAATATTTTGTTCCAGGGACCCCCAGAAGCAAAGACTTGAGTTAAAAATGTTCGCTTTAAAAATATAAATATTTCAAAGATTTGCACACATTTTCACGATTTAAAAAAAATAGCAGATCTACAAGCTCATATGAGCTTGTATATCTGCTATTTTTGAATAGCCTAAAGTGTAAAATAATGCTTTTTTAGCTCAAATCTAAAAATGACACAGTTCCAGGTCTTAATGGGTTAAGCCCGATTTAAATGTTTTGAAAAAGGATTTGTTTTCTAAATTCACGCCTCTATGAGGACATTCCCAAAATAGGGAGGCCAGTTGTAAAGTGATTAATGAATGTACATGGTTGTAGAAAGAAAACAAGTGTCTGTAAGTGTCTAATATCAGATTAATCAGCCAAAAAGATGGAGGAAATGTGAATAAAATAAATGCATTTTTAGGTTAAATAGATGTGAAAGCTAGGGGGTGTTAATGTGTACCATCCCCTGCAACCCAAAACGATGCCCCCAGCTGGTGCAGTGGGGTCAATAGAGGGACAGAGGCTGACAGACACTTTTCCAGGAAAAGCATATGTGTGAATACACAAATAAATGTATACAAATATTCAATTATATCTACATTATCATATCATATAGTGGGTATGACAGCTTACAATTGGTCTGCATCACAGAAAGTCTTAATATCTTACACTGAAATATTCAGCACTCTCCACTAGAGGGTGTTAAATCCATCTATTCAAGATGAGGGGGATCCGTGCTGTGCAGTGTTGGAGGAAGTATACTCAGAGGTTTTACTTAAGTAAAAGTAGCAATACCACAATGCAGAAATACTCTACTCTTACTAGTACAACTCCAGTATAAAAACTGGAGTTCTTTGGAAACTACCAAAGAGAGAGAGAGAGAGAGAGAGAGAGAGAGAGAGAGAGAGAGAGAGAGAGAGAGAGAGAGTACTAAACCTTTTCAAAATGTGACAACGGGGGAGAGAGAGAGAGAGAGAGAGAGAGAGAGAGAGAGAGAGAGAGAGAGAGAGAGAGAGAAAACATTGGCTTGAGTAAAAGTACAAAAGTGTTGGCATCAGTATACTTAAAAGTACCAAAGAAAAAGTACTAAACCTTTTCAAAATGTGACAACGGTTTTCGAAAGTAGACGATCTACAAGCTCACAACACGTCGCATTGTGACCTTGTACAGTAGATCGGCTATTTAAGTATGAACGAAGCATGAAGAAAAGAAAGCAGCAACTGCACACTCAGAAATCCTCTTCAGGCATGAATCAAGTGAATGCAGCAGTAAGGCTTCAGTAGTCATCACTTGAATGGCCAATGGGAGACACCTGTGTCAAACATTTCAGGGACTATAGTTGTCTTTTAGTGCACTACAAAAACCATACCGGATATCAAGGGAATTGTAGTCCTAAAGTAGTACAGCAA
>NC_139952.1:38660271-38682771 GCF_963454915.1 Gymnoscopelus microlampas
TGCATACGTGCATATAGTAATATGAGAGAGAGAGGGAGAGAGAGAGAGAGAGAGAGAGAGAGAGAGAGAGAGAGAGAGAGAGAGAGAGATAGAGAAAGTCAGAGTGTCAGTGATTCAGAGACAGAATAGAACCAACTTGTTTGTTTCTGAGACCGTGTCCTTGGCAGTAAATAGAATCCAATTTGTTTGGAGCAGTGGGAAGAATAATGTACTGTGTACGTGTGTGTGTGTGTGTGTGTGTGTGTGTGTGTGTGTGTGTGTGTGTGTGTGTGTGTGTGTGTGTGTGTGTGTGTGTGTGTGTGTGTGTGTGTGTGTGTGTGTGTGTGTGTGTGCTTACTGCATGCTTTTGTTCCGTACTGTTTATTAACAGAAGGTTCTTATTGTAAAAAAAACATTCTGTAAAAGATTTTACTTGCTATTCTCATTCGTAAGTCGACTATAAAGAACATAAAACTGTTTCTACTCTCAAAAAATGTTGAGAGAGAATGCAGCAGTCAAACTTATCACAAACACTCGATCAGTAGTCTATACATTCATTCAATGCAGATTAGCCCATACTGTATATAACGTAGTTTTGAATACAGATCAGGCCCAAGTGGTTGTGATATGATAAACATGCACAGCAATGCTGACGTTGGACAAATAAGTACGGATGGTTAACCACTGTTAAGTAAGCCCTATTTAAAGAGTAGTGAATTTACTATTATTTTCACTATTTAAAAAAATATCATAATATACATACATACATTGTCATCTGTAATGTCAAATGTGAATAGGTGAACAGGTGGCTTCAGTACTAGGGTTGGGATTCTTCTTTCTCTGTACAATAAAAAAACAAAAAAACAATGCAATGTCTGTCCCTGAGGCCTTCCTGAGCTCCCTTCCACCTTTTTTAAATTAAATAGGTTCATTAATAATGTAAGAGATAATGAGCCAATGGTTTCTTAATGAGCACATTGACTGCCCTCAACTGCCTGGCTCTCTGATCCCTGCTGAGTCTAGTCAGTAGTAGTGTATGTGTGCGTGTGTGCGTGCTCGTGTGCGTGCGTGCGTGCGTGCGTGTGATCTTAAGGACATTGTAAATGAAATGCATGTTGTATTGTATTGCCCATTCTACAACTCTATCAGGCAGAGACTTTTTAATAAGGTAGATCCAGAAAAATGAATTTGTGTGGTTGGATGACTCGGGGAAACTGAAACGTCTCTTTCAATATTATGGCATTTTTTCATTTGCTTCATTTCTTGAAAAGGCCTGGTCAATGAGATGGAGGGTTATGTACATGTAAAAGAGGAGGGTCTCATTTGTTCATGTATATATCTATGTGGTAGATGTATAAGACAGGATGTAAGACCAACAGGAAGGATCGTTAATATCATTTTGCGACGCATTGTGAGCTAGATCGTCTATTTTCAAAATGGTCGAAATGTATATACTGTAGGGCTGAAGTGTTTAATGTATGTTTTGTAATAATAATCAAAATCTACAAAGTAAGTAGTAAAGTTTTCAAATAATTGCAGTGGAGTAAAAGTACAATATTTGCCTCTGAGATGTAATAGAGTAGAAGTCAAAGTAATCCAAAATGGTGGCAAGATGACACACAAATAAACGTGTTAGACAACGTTCTCCACCACCATAATCAAAAACATCAAATGAGGGAATATCTTTTGTTGGAATTGTGTTCCATATCCCTCCAGTAGAGTTCACAGAGACTTGTTACATCTAGCTAGATGCATTGGAGATGTTCTGGGCTGATGGTGGCACAGCAGCACCTTTATAATGCTTCAATGCAGTGTGACTGAACATGACATAAGTTAATGTGACATCATGGGCTAAACAGCCCTGACGGGGGACAATCTGCTCCCAACACTGTCTTCTTCATTGAGACAGACAGACAGGCAGGCAGACAGACAGACAGACAGACAGACAGACAGACAGAGAGCGAAGCGGACACATATTGTTGGAAAGACACAGAAAAGGTTATGATGCCTTAATCCTGCAAACCATGTGGGAGCAAAGATCAAAATGTTGGAATTAACCCGCATTATCAAAGGTTATCCTGTTTACAGTAATTGCCACATTTTGAAATGGCAGATGAAGATAAATACATTCCCAATACGTGTTAATAAAACATAGCAAAAAAAAAACAATATTACAGTAAGACAATGATATTAATTAAGTGCTCTAAATGACACCATTATCGGGTGAAATATGGATGTTATCGTTTTTAATTATGATCATTTATATATGGCTTTAGGCCACACATGATCATCTTGGTGGCTGAGCTACTGAGTGCTGAGATGACAAGGAACACGTTCAGTCGTGCTACAAAAAAAAGAGTTTGGCGACAGCTAGTGGCAACATGCTGCCACTACGCCTTTTTAGAATTCTGCATGAGTCTACACTTCTTCAATGTTTTTCTTTTTTTCTTCTTTTTAAATACACACTTAAAGCTGACCTAAGATCAGATAAAACAATACATTTCAGGCACAGAGTAATTCAATTATTTGAGTAAGCAGATAAAAAAAAAATGAAAGTAGGCCTAATAAAAATACAGAATAATTTCTTCAATTTGTTAGAGCAACTGGAAATACTCCATTACTTGATGATTAATTGATAATTATCATTATGTAGAGTAGATTGAGTATTGAGTATTTTAGGTAAAATGTGACTGGTCGACTTGCATATTTTTAAAATTATGATCTCATCTATAACACACACACACACACACACACACACACACACACACACACACACACACACACACACACACACACACACACACACACGGGATCCAGCAGGCAGACCTCTGTCACAGATGTGCTTGTGGGTGACCTCAGGCTAAAACCAGTCATCACCCCCCCTCTCTCTTTCTCTCTCTCCCCCCCGCTCACACACACACACACACACACACGCACGCGTCGCGCGCACGCACACGCTCGCTCACATCGTGCAATCTCATCTGGCCACGCACAGGCCTAAGTAGGTCACACTGTATAGGCAATGTAGGCAAACCTACTGTACACATACACACACATACAAACTGCTAGTGGTGGAAAAAGTATACAAAATGTTTTTTATTTAAGTAAAAGTATCAATACTGCAATGTAGAAACACTCTGTTCCAAGTAAAAGTCTCGTTGTACAACAGTATTGGCATCAAAATGTACTTAAAGTACCAAAAGTAAAAGTACTCATTATGCATGCAGCATTTCCCAAGTTATGTTATATGTGTCTAAAATGTATTACAAATATTCCATCTACAGCAACTACATTAGAGATAAGAGTGAGACGCAGATTTGTACTGTACGTGCGTGTGTGTGTGCATGCGTGTGTGCGTGTGTGTGCATGCGTGTGTGCGTGCTTCAGTGTGGGTGTGTGTCCCCTGAAGACCCTGGCAGTGTCTGCCAACTCAACATGGCCCACGGCAGTTCTCTCTAACAGCAACACAAATACACACACACACACACACACACGCACACACGCACACACGCACGCACGCACGCACACACGCACACACGCACACACGCACAACTTAATTATGCAACAAAAGAGGGAGACCCATTTATCCGCCTGTTTTGAATGTAAACACAGTAGAAAACATTTCCTTCCACTATAAATACAAGCATGTGCTCAGATGTTCCTCCTCCTCCTCCTGCTATATTTAATAAAGAATGATGAACCCTTCACAACTTTTACCTACAGAGTGCTTTAACCACTTAAGCCCTTTACACTTCTTTTTTTTTTAACAAAGAGGCCCTCCGTTTGCTATCCTTTACACATCCCAACACTTTGGAATGCTCTACCGGAGGAGATAAGGCTTGCCGAGTCTGTGCCCCATTTTAAATCCCTTCTGAAAACTCACCTTTATAAAGCTGCTTTCAACCCGCAGCCCTCTTTTTTTAATGTATTTCTTTATCTCTTGCTTCTGTTATTGTTATGCATTGTTTTGTTCTTTTGTATCTTTGTGTTGTGGATTTTCCTATCAAGCACGCTGTGACACTGTTCTGAAAGGTGCAAATAAAATAAGGTAAATTATTATTATTATTATCATCATCATCAATAATATCTATTTGCCACATGTATATAAGCCTAACCCTTTTTGATTGATTGAATGACAGATTTGCACAGCATATTTGCACAGTTAAATAATGGCACAAAGTCCTGATTTTAGGCATCGGCTTCCCTGATTGGCTAACCCAACCCATTGGCTTCACGGATTGGCCGACATTTGCCTGGCTTTTGTGCCACTGTACAAAAAATGCTGGTGACGAAAAATTACGAAAAATGCTGGTGACGAAAAAAGTGCTGGTGACGAAAAATGACGAAAAATGCTGGTGACGAAAAAATGCTGGTGACGAAAAATGACGAAAAATGCTGGTGACGAAAAAATGCTGGTGACGAAAAATGACGAAAAATGCTGGTGACGAAGAATGACGAAAAATGCTGGTGACGAAAAATGACGAAAAATGCTGGTGACGAAAAATGTCGAAAAATGCTGGTGACGAAAAATGACGAAAAATGCTGGTGACGAAAAAATGCTGGTGACGAAAAATGACGAAAAATGCTGGTGACGAAAAAATGCTGGTGACGAAAAATGCTGGTGACGAAAAAAATGCTGGTGATGAAAAATTACGAAAAATGCTGGTGACGAAAAAATGCTGGTGACGAAAAATGACGAAAAATGCTGGTGACGAAAAATGCTGGTGACGAAAAAATGCTGGTGACGAAAAATGACGAAAAATGCTGGTGACGAAAGAATGCTGGTGACGAAAAATTACGAAAAATGCTGGTGACGAAAAATGCTGGTGACGAAAAATGACGAAAAATGCAGGCGACGAAAAAATGCTGGTGACGAAAAATGCTGGTGACGAAAAAATGCTGGTGACGAAAAATGACGAAAAATGCTGGTGACGAAAAATGACGAAAAATGCTGGTGACGAAAAATGACAAAAAATGCTGGTGACGAAAAAATGCTGGTGACGAAAAATGACGAAAAATGCTGGTGACGAAAAATGCTGGTGACGAAAAATGCTGGTGACTAAAAATGACGAAAAATGCTGGTGACGAAAAATGACGAAAAATGCTGGTGACGAAAAATGACGAAAAATGCTGGTGACGAAAAAATGCTGGTGACGAAAAATGACGAAAAATGCTGGTGACGAAAAAATGCTGGTGACGAAAAAATGCTGGTGACGAAAAATGACGAAAAATGCTGGTGACGAAAGAATGCTGGTGACGAAAGAATGCTGGTGACGAAAAATTACGAAAAATGCTGGTGACGAAAAATGCTGGTGACGAAAAAATGCTGGTGACGAAAACTGACGAAAAATGCTGGTGACGAAAAATGCTGGTGACGAAAAAATGCTGGTGACGAAAAATGACGAAAAATGCTGGTGACGAAAGAATGCTGGTGACGAAAAATGACGAAAAATGCTGGTGACGAAAAATGACGAAAAATGACGAAAAATGCTGGTGACGAAAAATGCTGGTGACGAAAAATGACGAAAAATGACGAAAAATGCTGGTGACGAAAAAATGCTGGTGACGAAAAATGCTGGTGACGAAAAAATGCTGGTGACGAAAAATTACGAAAAATGCTGGTGACGAAAAATGCTGGTGACGAAAAAATGCTGGTGACGAAAAATGACGAAAAATGCTGGTGACGAAAAATGACGAAAAATGCTGGTGACGAAAAATGCTGGTGACGAAAAATGACGAAAAATGCTGGTGACGAAAAATGACGAAAAATGCTGGTGACGAAAGAAAGCTGGTGACGAAAAATGACGAAAAATGCTGGTGACGAAAAATGCTGGTGACGAAAAATGACAAAAAATGCTGGTGACGAAAAATGCTGGTGACGAAAAATGACGAAAAAATTCTGGTGACGAAAAATGTCGAAATGCTGGTGACGAAAAAAAGCTGGTGACGAAAAATGACGAAAAATGCTGGTGACGAAAAAGACGAAAAATGCTGGTGACGAAAAAATGCTGGTGACGAAAAATGACGAAAAATGCTGGTGACGAAAAATGCTGGTGACGAAAAAATGCTGGTGACGAAAAATGACGAAAAATGCTGGTGACGAAAAAATGCTAGTGACGAAAAATGCTGGTGACGAAAAATGCTGATGACGAAAAAATGCTGGTGACGAAAAATGCTGGTGACGAAAAAATGCTGGTGACGAAAAATGACGAAAAATGCTGGTGACGAAAGAATGCTGGTGACGAAAAAATGCTGGTGACGAAAAATGACGAAAAATGCTGGTGACGAAAAATGACGAAAAATGCTGGTGACGAAAAATGACAAAAAATGCTGGTGAGGAAAAAATGCTGGTGACGAAAAATGACGAAAAATGCTGGTGACGAAAAATGCTGGTGACGAAAAATGACGAAAAAAACTGGTGACGAAAAATGACGAAAAATGCTGGTGACGAAAAAGACGAAAAATGCTGGTGACGAAAAAATGCTGGTGACGAAAAATGACGAAAAATGCTGGTGACGAAAAATGCTGGTGACGAAAAAATGCTGGTGACGAAAAATGACGAAAAATGCTGGTGACGAAAAAATGCTAGTGACGAAAAATGCTGGTGACGAAAAATGCTGATGACGAAAAAATGCTGGTGACGAAAAATGACGAAAAATGCTGGTGACGAAAAATGACGAAAAATGCTGGTGACGAAAAAATGCTGGTGACGAAAAATGCTGGTGACGAAAAATTACGAAAAATGCTGGTGACGAAAAATGCTGGTGACGAAAAAATGCTGGTGACGAAAAATGACGAAAAATGCTAGTGACGAAAAATGACGAAAAATGCTGGTGACGAAAAATGACAAAAAATGCTGGTGACGAAAAAATGCTGGTGACGAAAAATGACGAAAAATGCTGGTGACGAAAAAATGCTAGTGACGAAAAATTACGAAAAATGCTGGTGACGAAAAATGCTGGTGACGAAAAAATGCTGGTGACGAAAAATGACGGAAAATGCTGGTGACAAAAAATGACGAAAAATGACGAAAAATGACGAAAAATGCTGGTGACGAAAAAATGCTGGTGACGAAAAATGCTGGTGACGAAAAAATGCTGGTGACGAAAAATTACGAAAAATGCTGGTGACGAAAAATGCTGGTGACGAAAAAATGCTGGTGACGAAAAATGACGAAAAATGCTGGTGACGAAAAATGACGAAAAATGCTGGTGACGAAAAATGACAAAAAATGCTGGTGACGAAAAAATGCTGGTGACGAAAAATGACAAAAAATGCTGGTGACGAAAAATGCTGGTGACGAAAAATGACAAAAAATGCTGGTGACGAAAAATGCTGGTGACGAAAAAATGCTGGTGACGAAAAATTACGAAAAATGCTGGTGACGAAAAAAGTGCTGGTGACGAAAAATGACGAAAAATGCTGGTGACGAAAAAATGCTGGTGACGAAAAATGACGAAAAATGCTGGTGACGAAAAAATGCTGGTGACGAAAAATGACGAAAAATGCTGGTGACGAAAAAATGCTGGTGACGAAAAATGACGAAAAATGCTGGTGACGAAAAATGCTGGTGACGAAAAATGACGAAAAATGCTGGTGACGAAAAAATGCTGGTGACGAAAAATGCTGGTGACGAAAAATTACGAAAAATGCTGGTGACGAAAAATGCTGGTGACGAAAAAATGCTGGTGACGAAAAATGACGAAAAATGCTGGTGACGAAAAATGCAAATGACGAAAAATGCTGGTGACGAAAAATGCTGGTGACGAAAAAATGCTGGTGACGAAAAATGACGAAAAATGCTGGTGACGAAAAAATGCTAGTGACGAAAAATGCTGGTGACGAAAAATGCTGATGACGAAAAAATGCTGGTGACGAAAAATGCTGGTGACGAAAAAATGCTGGTGACGAAAAATGACGAAAAATGCTGGTGACGAAAGAATGCTGGTGACGAAAAAATGCTGGTGACGAAAAATGACGAAAAATGCTGGTGACGAAAAATGACGAAAAATGCTGGTGACGAAAAATGACAAAAAATGCTGGTGACGAAAAAATGCTGGTGACGAAAAATGACGAAAAATGCTGGTGACGAAAAATGCTGGTGACGAAAAATGACGAAAAATGCTGGTGACGAAAAATGACGAAAAATGCTGGTGACGAAAAATGACAAAAAATGCTGGTGACGAAAAAATGCTGGTGACGAAAAATGACGAAAAATGCTGGTGACGAAAAATGACAAAAAATGCTGGTGACGAAAAAATGCTGGTGACGAAAAATGACGAAAAATGCTGGTGACGAAAAAATGCTAGTGACGAAAAATGCTGGTGACGAAAAATGCTGATGACGAAAAAATGCTGGTGACGAAAAATGACGAAAAATGCTGGTGACGAAAAATGACGAAAAATGCTGGTGACGAAAAAATGCTGGTGACGAAAAATGCTGGTGACGAAAAATTACGAAAAATGCTGGTGACGAAAAATGCTGGTGACGAAAAATGCTGGTGACGAAAAAATGCTGGTGACGAAAAATGACGAAAAATGCTGGTGACGAAAAATGACGAAAAATGCTGGTGACGAAAAATGACAAAAAATGCTGGTGACGAAAAAATGCTGGTGACGAAAAATGACGAAAAATGCTGGTGACGAAAAAATGCTAGTGACGAAAAATTACGAAAAATGCTGGTGACGAAAAATGCTGGTGACGAAAAAATGCTGGTGACGAAAAATGACGGAAAATGCTGGTGACGAAAAATGACGAAAAATGACGAAAAATGCTGGTGACGAAAAAATGCTGGTGACGAAAAATGCTGGTGACGAAAAAATGCTGGTGACGAAAAATTACGAAAAATGCTGGTGACGAAAAATGCTGGTGACGAAAAAATGCTGGTGACGAAAAATGACGAAAAATGCTGGTGACGAAAAATGACGAAAAATGCTGGTGACGAAAAATGACAAAAAATGCTGGTGACGAAAAAATGCTGGTGACGAAAAATGACAAAAAATGCTGGTGACGAAAAATGCTGGTGACGAAAAATGACAAAAAATGCTGGTGACGAAAAATGCTGGTGACGAAAAAATGCTGGTGACGAAAAATTACGAAAAATGCTGGTGACGAAAAAAGTGCTGGTGACGAAAAATGACGAAAAATGCTGGTGACGAAAAAATGCTGGTGACGAAAAATGACGAAAAATGCTGGTGACGAAAAAATGCTGGTGACGAAAAATGACGAAAAATGCTGGTGACGAAAAAATGCTGGTGACGAAAATGACGAAAAATGCTGGTGACGAAAAATGCTGGTGACGAAAAATGACGAAAAATGCTGGTGACGAAAAAATGCTGGTGACGAAAAATGTTGGTGACGAAAAATTACGAAAAATGCTGGTGACGAAAAATGCTGGTGACGAAAAAATGCTGGTGACGAAAAATGACGAAAAATGCTGGTGACGAAAAATGACAAAAAATGCTGGTGACGAAAAATGACAAAAAATGCTGGTGACGAAAAAATGCTGGTGACGAAAAATGACGAAAAATGCTGGTGACGAAAAATGACAAAAAATGCTGGTGACGAAAAAATGCTGGTGACGAAAAATGACGAAAAATGCTGGTGACGAAAAAATGCTAGTGACGAAAAATTACGAAAAATGCTGGTGACGAAAAAATGCTGGTGACGAAAAATGACGAAAAATGCTGGTGACGAAAAAATGCTGGTGACGAAAAATGACGAAAAATGCTGGTGACGAAAAAATGCTAGTGACGAAAAATTACGAAAAATGCTGGTGACGAAAAATGCTGGTGACGAAAAAATGCTGGTGACGAAAAATGACGAAAAATGCTGGTGACGAAAAATGCTGGTGACGAAAAAATGCTGGTGACGAAAAATGACGAAAAATGCTGGTGACGAAAGAATGCTGGTGACGAAAAATTACGAAAAATGCTGGTGACGAAAAATGCTGGTGACAAAAAATGACGAAAAATGCTGGTGACGAAAAAATGCTGGTGACGAAAAATGCTGGTGACGAAAAATTACGAAAAATGCTGGTGACGAAAAATGCTGGTGACGAAAAAATGCTGGTGACGAAAAATGACGAAAAATGCTGGTGACGAAAAATGACGAAAAATGCTGGTGACGAAAAATGACAAAAAATGCTGGTGACGAAAAAATGCTGGTGACGAAAAATGACGAAAAATGCTGGTGACGAAAAAATGCTAGTGACGAAAAATTACGAAAAATGCTGGTGACGAAAAATGCTGGTGACGAAAAAATGCTGGTGACGAAAAATGACGAAAAATGCTGGTGACGAAAAAATGCTGGTGACGAAAAATGACGAAAAATGCTGGTGACGAAAAAATGCTGGTGACGAAAAATGACGAAAAATGCTGGTGACGAAAAATGCTGGTGACGAAAAAATGCTGGTGACGAAAAATGACGAAAAATGCTGGTGACGAAAAAATGCTAGTGACGAAAAATTACGAAAAATGCTGGTGACGAAAAATGACGAAAAATGCTGGTGACGAAAAATGCTGGTGACGAAAAAATGCTGGTGACGAAAAATGACGAAAAATGCTGGTGACGAAAGAATGCTGGTGACGAAAAATGACGAAAAATGCTGGTGACGAAAAATGACGAAAAATGCTGGTGACGAAAAAATGCTGGTGACGAAAAATGCTGGTGACGAAAAATGCTGGTGACGAAAAAATGCTGGTGACGAAAAATTACGAAAAATGCTGGTGACGAAAAATTACGAAAAATGCTGGTGACGAAAAATGCTGGTGACGAAAAAATGCTGGTGACGAAAAATGACGAAAAATGCTGGTGACGAAAAATGACGAAAAATGCTGGTGACGAAAAATGACAAAAAATGCTGGTGACGAAAAAATGCTGGTGACGAAAAATGACGAAAAATGCTGGTGACGAAAAAATGCTAGTGACGAAAAATTACGAAAAATGCTGGTGACGAAAAATGCTGGTGACGAAAAAATGCTGGTGACGAAAAATGACGAAAAATGCTGGTGACGATAAATGCTGGTGACGAAAAAATGCTGGTGACGAAAAATGACGAAAAATGCTGGTGACGAAAGAATGCTGGTGACGAAAAATTACGAAAAATGCTGGTGACGAAAAATGCTGGTGACGAAAAATGACGAAAAATGCTGGTGACGAAAAAATGCTGGTGACGAAAAAATGCTGGTGACAAAAAATGACGAAAAATGCTGGTGACGAAAAATGACGAAAAATGCTGGTGACGAAAAATGACAAAAAATGCTGGTGACGAAAAAATGCTGGTGACGAAAAATGACGAAAAATGCTGGTGACGAAAAAATGCTAGTGACGAAAAATGACGAAAAATGCTGGTGACGAAAAATGCTGGTGACGAAAAAATGCTGGTGACGAAAAATGACGAAAAATGCTGGTGACGAAAAAATGCTGGTGACGAAAAATGACGAAAAATGCTGGTGACGAAAAAATGCTGGTGACGAAAAATGACGAAAAATGCTGGTGACGAAAAATGCTGGTGACGAAAAAATGCTGGTGACGAAAAATGACGAAAAATGCTGTTGACCAAAAAATGCTAGTGACGAAAAATTACGAAAAATGCTGGTGACGAAAAATGACGAAAAATGCTGGTGACGAAAAATGCTGGTGACGAAAAAATGCTGGTGACGAAAAATGACGAAAAATGCTGGTGACGAAAAATGCTGGTGACGAAAAAATGCTGGTGACGAAAAATGACGAAAAATGCTGGTGACGAAAGAATGCTGGTGCCGAAAAATTACGAAAAATGCTGGTGACGAAAAATGCTGGTGACGAAAAATGACGAAAAATTCTGGTGACGAAAAAATGCTGGTGACGAAAAATGCTGGTGACGAAAAATTACGAAAAATGCTGGTGACGAAAAATGCTGGTGACGAAAAAATGCTGGTGACGAAAAATGACGAAAAATGCTGGTGACGAAAGAATGCTGGTGACGAAAAATTACGAAAAATGCTGGTGACGAAAAATGCTGGTGACAAAAAATGACGAAAAATGCTGGTGACGAAAAAATGCTGGTGACGAAAAATGCTGGTGACGAAAAATTACGAAAAATGCTGGTGACGAAAAATGCTGGTGACGAAAAAATGCTGGTGACGAAAAATGACGAAAAATGCTGGTGACGAAAAATGACGAAAAATGCTGGTGACGAAAAATGACAAAAAATGCTGGTGACGAAAAAATGCTGGTGACGAAAAATGACGAAAAATGCTGGTGACGAAAAAATGCTAGTGACGAAAAATTACGAAAAATGCTGGTGACGAAAAATGCTGGTGACGAAAAAATGCTGGTGACGAAAAATGACGAAAAATGCTGGTGACGAAAAAATGCTGGTGACGAAAAATGACGAAAAATGCTGGTGACGAAAAAATGCTGGTGACGAAAAATGACGAAAAATGCTGGTGACGAAAAATGCTGGTGACGAAAAAATGCTGGTGACGAAAAATGACGAAAAATGCTGGTGACGAAAAAATGCTAGTGACGAAAAATTACGAAAAATGCTGGTGACGAAAAATGACGAAAAATGCTGGTGACGAAAAATGCTGGTGACGAAAAAATGCTGGTGACGAAAAATGACGAAAAATGCTGGTGACGAAAGAATGCTGGTGACGAAAAATGACGAAAAATGCTGGTGACGAAAAATGACGAAAAATGCTGGTGACGAAAAAATGCTGGTGACGAAAAATGCTGGTGACGAAAAATGCTGGTGACGAAAAAATGCTGGTGACGAAAAATTACGAAAAATGCTGGTGACGAAAAATTACGAAAAATGCTGGTGACGAAAAATGCTGGTGACGAAAAAATGCTGGTGACGAAAAATGACGAAAAATGCTGGTGACGAAAAATGACGAAAAATGCTGGTGACGAAAAATGACAAAAAATGCTGGTGACGAAAAAATGCTGGTGACGAAAAATGACGAAAAATGCTGGTGACGAAAAAATGCTAGTGACGAAAAATTACGAAAAATGCTGGTGACGAAAAATGCTGGTGACGAAAAAATGCTGGTGACGAAAAATGACGAAAAATGCTGGTGACGATAAATGCTGGTGACGAAAAAATGCTGGTGACGAAAAATGACGAAAAATGCTGGTGACGAAAGAATGCTGGTGACGAAAAATTACGAAAAATGCTGGTGACGAAAAATGCTGGTGACGAAAAATGACGAAAAATGCTGGTGACGAAAAAATGCTGGTGACGAAAAAATGCTGGTGACAAAAAATGACGAAAAATGCTGGTGACGAAAAATGACGAAAAATGCTGGTGACGAAAAATGACAAAAAATGCTGGTGACGAAAAAATGCTGGTGACGAAAAATGACGAAAAATGCTGGTGACGAAAAAATGCTAGTGACGAAAAATGACGAAAAATGCTGGTGACGAAAAATGCTGGTGACGAAAAAATGCTGGTGACGAAAAATGACGAAAAATGCTGGTGACGAAAAAATGCTGGTGACGAAAAATGACGAAAAATGCTGGTGACGAAAAAATGCTGGTGACGAAAAATGACGAAAAATGCTGGTGACGAAAAATGCTGGTGACGAAAAAATGCTGGTGACGAAAAATGACGAAAAATGCTGTTGACCAAAAAATGCTAGTGACGAAAAATTACGAAAAATGCTGGTGACGAAAAATGACGAAAAATGCTGGTGACGAAAAATGCTGGTGACGAAAAAATGCTGGTGACGAAAAATGACGAAAAATGCTGGTGACGAAAAATGCTGGTGACGAAAAAATGCTGGTGACGAAAAATGACGAAAAATGCTGGTGACGAAAGAATGCTGGTGCCGAAAAATTACGAAAAATGCTGGTGACGAAAAATGCTGGTGACGAAAAATGACGAAAAATTCTGGTGACGAAAAAATGCTGGTGACGAAAAATGCTGGTGACGAAAAATTACGAAAAATGCTGGTGACGAAAAATGCTGGTGACGAAAAAATGCTGGTGACGAAAAATGACGAAAAATGCTGGTGACGAAAAATGACGAAAAATGCTGGTGACGAAAAATGACAAAAAAATGCTGGTGACGAAAAAATGCTGGTGACGAAAAATGACGAAAAATGCTGGTGACGAAAAAATGCTAGTGACGAAAAATTACGAAAAATGCTGGTGACGAAAAATGCTGGTGACGAAAAAATGCTGGTGACGAAAAATTACGAAAAATGCTGGTGACGAAAAATGCTGGTGACGAAAAAATGCTGGTGACGAAAAATGACGAAAAATGCTGGTGACGAAAAATGACAAAAAATGCTGGTGACGAAAAAATTCTGGTGACGAAAAATGACGAAAAATGCTGGTGACGAAAAATGCTGGTGACGAAAAATGACAAAAAATGCTGGTGACGAAAAAATGCTGGTGACAAAAAATGACGAAAAATGCTGGTGACGAAAAATGCTGGTGACGAAAAAATGCTGGTGACGAAAAATGACGAAAAATGCTGGTGACGAAAAATGACGAAAAATGCTGGTGACGAAAAAATGCTGGTGACGAAAAATGTCGAAAAATGCTGGTGACGAAAAATGACGAAAAATGCTGGTGACAAAAAAATGCTGGTGACGAAAAATGACGAAAAATGCTGGTGACGAAAAATGCTGGTGACGAAAAAAATGCTGGTGACGAAAAATTACGAAAAATGCTGGTGACGAAAAATGCTGGTGACGAAAAAATGCTGGTGACAAAAAATGGCGAAAAATGATGGTGACGAAAAATGACGAAAAATGCTGGTGACGAAAAAATGCTGGTGACGAAAAATTACGAAAAATGCTGGTGACGAAAAATGCTGGTGACGAAAAAATGCTGGTGACGAAAAATGACGAAAAATGCTGGTGACGAAAAATGACGAAAAATGCTGGTGACGAAAAAATGCTGGTGACGAAAAATGCTGGTGACGAAAAATGACGAAAAATGCTGGTGACGAAAAAATGCGTGACGAAAAATGACGAAAAATGCTGGTGACGAAAAATGCTGGTGACGAAAAATGACAAAAAATGCTGGTGACGAAAAAATGCTGGTGACGAAAAATTACGAAAAATGCTGGTGACGAAAAAATGACGAAAAATGCTGGTGACGAAAAATGACGAAAAATGCTGGTGACGAAAAAATGCTGGTGACGAAAAATGACGAAAAATGCTGGTGACGAAAAATGCTGGTGATGAAAAAATGCTGGTGACGAAAAATGACGAAAAATGCTGGTGACGAAAAATGACGAAAAATGACGAAAAATGCTGGTGACGAAAAAATGCTGGTGACGAAAAAAAAGAGTTGAATGTTAGTACTTTGTAGTGACTTTTTTTTCCGTCCCTAACATTCATCGAGCTCTGGACTTAATACATTTTCTTTTTACCGAAACGATTTTCTTTTTACCGAAACGAAAGTTTCGGTAAATTTTAAATTTAGAGTTGAATGTTAGTACTTTGTAGTGACTTTTTTTTTCGTCCCTAACATTCATCGAGCTCTGGACTTAGTAAATTTTCTTTTTACCGAAACGTTTTGCCGAAACGAAAGTTTTGGAAAATCGTCCCCCCAAAAACCTGTTAGGAGTACGTTTCAGGCAATTTAGAGTTGATTGGTAGTCTCACATTTAGTCTCTGTCGGGTGGAAACCTCATATGTCCAATACTGTTACTTTTCAGAATTCAAATTCAAAATGAGCAAAAGTAGCAGATCTACAAGCTTGAAACGTGGCGAGAAGTGGATCTGCTACTTTTGATACTTTTGTGTTTCGTAATTTACGAAAAAAAACACAAAAAGTTAGTATATGGAGACAAGACGCTTCTGCCCGACAGGCAGCAACAATTTACAAACTGTCTGGGGAACACAGACAACAGAGGGTATAATTATACACAAGGAACAAACACAGGTAAACATGACGGGCAATTAACACAGTATTGGCAGAGAGTAGACTAACAGGACGGATGGGAACATGATAAACAATAATCACGGGGGGGAGAGACGAGACAGACAACAGCCTTTATTGACTGCGATTCATTCAAATCCGTGCTGATGAATATCAAAGAGAATCATTAAAAAAACTTCTCTTTTCCATGTCCACTTGATTTATAATGTTCGACTACATATTTTCAACAACAACCTATAAGTATTTTTAATGGTCAGGATCATTTAAGTATCCCACAAGAGTATTTCTTTCTGCTGTGCTATAATCGCGAAAAGTTAATCCATTTATTTTACTTTACCCTCCACGTCTGAAACACCCAACTACTAAATAGGCCACAGGAGAAAGCACGCACATAAACAGGAATTATGCGTGGTTTTATATCATAGTGCCAATAAAACCTCTGCTGGCTCTCTAAACTGGAATGGGAATAAGCAGCTCTCTGCCTCTGCAAATGCATTCTCCTTTGGACTATGCAATTACTTGAGCGAAAACAAATCTGATTGGACTGTAATTGAGATGAACTTTAACAGTGGTGGAAAAAGGTACATCACATTTTACTTCAAAGTAAAATCCGTAATTCAAAGTTTAAAGTGAAAGTACAAAAGTATTGGTATCAAGATGTACTTAAAGTACCAAAAGTAGAAAGTCATTATGCAGAATGTCCCATCGCACACGTTTTCTAATGTATAAAATGTATTAAAATCTTTTGAGAAAAGAAGATCTACAAGCTCACAATGCGTCGCATCGCGACGCATTGTGAGCTTGCAGATCGGCTATTTTCAAAAGGCCGAAATGTATATAGGCCTGAAGTGGGTAATGTATGTTTCGAAATTATAATCAAAATCTACAAAGTAACTAGCTAAACTAACTAAAGTTTTCAAATAATTGCTGTGGAGTAAAAGTATAATATTTGCCTCGGATATGTAGTTGAGTAGAAGTAAAAGTACAGACAATTGGAAATACTCCAGTAAAGTAAAGATACCAAAAAATTGTACTTAATTGTACTTGAGTAAATGTACTTGGTTACTTTACACCACTGCATCTTAATGTCAGGGGAGGGGACTTAGCAATTCCAGGGCTCCAAGCAAAGCTACACTTTGAGACACCATCCCAACCAAACCTTCCACTTGCTACCCGTATACGAGCAATCTGGGAACCCACCGTTCGCAAAGCGGCATTGAATTCAAGTTGCATCACTCCAAAATACTCATTGATGGAGTGGTGACATAGAGGGTCAAAATACTGTACATATTTGTTGCATCAATAAAGATTATGAATGTGTGTATTGTGGCGATGTTTAAGGTGCACTTATTTACTGACCAAAGCGTGTGAGATTAAAGTTGAGAGAAATTTCAATAACTTTGAATCCCTGTCTGTCTGTCTGTCTGTCTGTCTGTCTGTCTGTCTGTCTCTTTCTCTCTTGCATGTGCATGCCTGTTAACCCATTAAAACCCTTTTTAGATCAGAAATCTCTTAGGATTTAGAACAGTGGTTCTCAAAAATAGCAGATATACAAGCTCACAGCATGTCACTTTGTGCTGCGCTGCGAGCTTGTACATTTTCGAAAAATCCTGAAAGTGTTTGAATTTATTTTAATACAAATCTGCTCTTCTGGGGGTCCCTGGAACAAAACATTTTCAGATGGGGGTCTGCGGCCAAATACATAAAATGTGGGGGTCCTTGGCACAAAAAAGTTTGAGAACTACTCATTTAGAAGGCATTTGTAGAGTTAGCCTCAGGTCTTAAATAAAGTACATCAATCAATCAATCAAAACAAGTGCAATGAAAAGCTGACGCGTGCAGGAGTTATGGGGATGTGTGTCATGTGCTCATATTAACATTGTATATAACCAAAGGTCAATCAATAGTGATCGTACATTATAATATTGCACAGTTATAATACCTAATACTGTATAACCTCTGATTATCAATCCATGTTACTGGATAAGATTTAGATCTGACCATGAAAAAAGTTAAACTAATGTCTGCCAGCAGGGGGCCCACTTTGGCTGGGGGCCCCAAACATTATTTTGCTTTGTATGCTGGTTCACTAAGAGAGTAGCCGGGGCTAAAAAGCTTGGGTACAGAGGCTACTAAGAGAGTGGTTCTCAAACTTTCTCATGTCAATGGATTTGGTCAGGGACACCCCCATCTGAGTGCCAGAGACCCCCATATAAGATGTAGGTTGTTTCAAAAATATTCAAAAAATGTTCAAATGTTTGTCTTGATTTGTTTTAAATAGCAGATCTACAAGCTGTAGCCTACATTGTTGCAAATGTTCTTCTCATTTAGTTAGTAAAAGTGTGTACTGTTAATGGGCTGCTTTATAAACCATATTCTGAATAGACTATATTTTATATTCATTGTAATGTCAATTCTGGATATATAATACAGTTCCTACTCCTATTGCTGTTAAATCAGCAAGCATTAGTACACAGGGAAAAAAGCACTTAATAGAGGCATAAATTAGCATATTATTCCCATTTCACTTTACAGCGCCAGCAGAAGTTCTACTGTCACTATAATATAAAACCAAGTAAAAATGTTGCCACAGTGTGCTTTCTCCTGTGACTATTTACTATTTGGGTGATTCAGAATTTGAAGGCAAAGTAAATGAGATGTATTGGATTCTTTGTGTTTATAGCACCACAGAAATACACATGGGGAATACTTTAATTAACTTGGGCATGAGGACAACTTAAAACAGCAACGATGAAATGGAGATATTGGAACATTCTTTTTTTTTTCTTCTTTTTTTCCCGTCTCATCATGAGTCTTTGATCTGAACTGGCTTTTAGGTTGTCATTAACCCATTAAGACCTGGAACTGTGTCATTTTTAGATTTGAGCTAAAAAATATTATTTTACGCTTTGGGCTATTCAAAAATAGCAGATATACAAGCTCATAGCGCGGCACCGAGTGCCGCGCTACGAGCTTGTAGATCTGCTATTTTTGAAAAATCGTGAAAATGTGTGCAAATCTTCTGAATATATATATATTTTTAAAGCGAACATTTTTAACTCAAATCTTTGCTGCTGGGGGGTCCCTGGAACAAAATATTTTGATGGGGGTCCGTGGCCAAATACATATAATGTTGGGGGTCCTTGACATGAAAAAGTTTGAGCACAACTGATATAGAAACATACGTTTATCAGAAAACTGTTGGGATTTAGGAGACATGTAGAATCGGCTTCAGGTCTCAATAGGTTAAAATAAAGACTGCAAAGATGAGTTAATCTTTTATGATTTATGTTGATATTCAGCATGGATCCTCAAGCAAAGCTGTAAATATATCTTTTGTCTCCGCCAGGCGGGATTGACGGCGAAACGCCGGAGGCTATGTTATCACCCCTGTCTTTGATCTGAACTGGTTTTTAGGTTGTCATTAAAATAAAGATGAGTTCTTCTTGACATTCAGCATGGATTCTCAAGCAACGCTGTAAATATATTTTTTTGTCTCCACGATGCCGGACGGCCAAAGGAAGAAGGCTATGTTTTTGTTCGTCCGTCCGTCTGTTCGTCCGACAAGATTTTCCGCCATTTAGCGGTTTCTGCAAAACACTCTTTTTGCTACTACTCGTACAGATGTTGTCCAAAACACATGCAAATTGGTACACATTATGTCTGTTGTCACGTGATCAAGATGTATCTGTCAGCTTTTGCAGATTCCATTCAGATTGGCTATGATTTTCTTTCAAAGTTTGGGAGAGGGGCCCGTGTGAGAGGGGCCCCACTAAATGGCACAAATCATGAACGCAGTGTTCGATTGCCATGAAACTATGAGAGAATGCTGAGATATAAGGTTATATCGTGTCACATTTGTTTGTGTGCTCAATTGTGTAAGGTCTATCAAATAAAGATGCATATTGTTTTGGATACACTTCTCAGGACCCCCTTGAAAACGAGATGCTACATCTCAAGGGGTTATTCCCAATAAAATCATTTCAGACTAGTGTGCATATAGCCTACTTCATTAAAGCTGTTTTTGTAGAGTACCCCTCTCTTTTTTTACACTGCTCAGTGATTAGAGTGCATAGAGCCTGTTTCATTAAAACTGTTTTTGCAGAGTACACTTCCTCTTTAATTTAATTTCAGTCTAATCATTTTGGGACAGATCTTGCATATTTAGCGACTTTTGAATACAGTATAGTCAAATCACGTCATGTGAGTTCACTGAACTGTGCACAGTACAAGCATTCACCCATGCCAATATCTCTCCCTCTGCAGGGGTGTTAAGTAACTAAGTACATTTACTCAAGTACTGTAATTAAGTACAATCTTGAGGTACTTCTACTTTACTTGAGTATTTATAATTTTCAATACTTTTGCTTCTACTCCACTACATCTCAGAGGCAAACAGTTTGAAAACTTTAGTGTAAGTTACTTTGTGGATTTTGATTATTATTACAAAACATACATTAAATACTTTAGCACTACATATACTTCGGAAAATTTGAAAATAGCCGATCTACAAGATCACCATGCCTCGCGATTCGACGCATTGTGAGCTTGTAGATCGGCTATTTTCTAGACTTTTTATACATATTGAACTTGTGAAATGGGACATTCTGCATAATGAGTACTTTTACTTTTGGTACTTTAGGTAACTTTTGATACCAATACTTGTGAACTTTTACTCTAGTAAATTCTGAATATCAGACTTGTACTTGTAACAGAGTGTTTCTGCATTGTAGTATTGATATTTTTACTTGAGTCAAAAAATGTGAGTAGCCTACTTTGAGTACACCACTGGCATTCACCCATGCCAATATCTCTCCCTGTGCAGACTTCTCTGCTCCTTTCAATCACCAACCAACTACAACCGTCATGCCTGATTTATACTTGGTTGCGCGCCATGCACACCAGAAATAGCTGATTTACAAACTCACAACGCGTTGCAACACAATGCGTTAATTGTGAGCTTGTAGATTGGGTATTTTCGGTGCACCGTCTTTTTATTTATTTCTGTCCATCTCTCTCTTCATTATCTCTCCTAGGCCATGTGTAAATCCATTTGTCTCTTTATTCTCTCATTCGTCCTTTACATCCCCTCCCTCGACACACGCCCCCTACATCCCTTTCTCCTCCTCCTCCTCCCCACCACCCCCACCTCCACCTCTTTTCTTTTACTGCAGCTCCTAGCCCGCTCATCTTCTCCTTTCTCCTCCCGTGCCTCCTATCTCTCCTTTGCTCTGTCTTGCCCTGCCCTCCCCTCTCCCTTATTTCCCCTCTTTGCCGATCTGTCGGCAATGCCGGCGTCTGAACATGCTGACCTCTCCAGTTTTAGAGTGTCGAAACAGCAAAAAAAACGGGAAAAAGAAAGAAAGAAAATCACTCGCCTTGGCTCCCCAGAGTCTCTCACTCAACACTTCAACACCTTCCCTGAGAAAACCTCCTATCACTCCACAGTCCACTGACACGCACGCACACCACACACCACACACTTTTTTTTATTACTATACTTGTGAGGACATCAACACTTTAGGACAGCCATGTTATGAATGCCATTTAAAAATAATAATTGCCATTTTTAACCGTAAGCCTAAAGCCGAAAAACAGCAGATCTACAAGCCCACAACGCGCCGCGCTGCGACGCGTTGTGAGCTTATAGATCAGCTATTTCTCGGTGCACGACACTGGCGCGCAACTAAATATAAATCATGTTGAACTCTAATTCCAATCCCTAAACCTAACCCCTAAGACACCTAAATGTCTAATCCTGACCTGAATGTTTTTCTAATTGTAAACGTATCTCTAAAAAAAAAATGTTTTTAACTAAAAAACGGTCCTCACAATGTATATTTCTTCAAATTCTATTATACTTGGTCCTCGCAAGTATAGTAATACAAACACACACACACACACACACACACACACACGCACACGCACACGCACACAAACACTCCTAATTACATCCTGAGCCCCCAACTGAATGATAATCATTTATACTGTAAGTTCGGATCAAATTTAACAACTTGGGGTCCAGCAGACACCTGCCATTGATGTTCCTGAATGAGCATGGCAGTAGGTGGCCTCAGGCTCCACCATAACAACAATAATCTGTCAGCTCGCCTCCTCCCTGTCTGTTGTTTTGTTTACCTCCATCCCATGCCCCACCGCCCCACACACACATCATATTTTGTTTTCAAACAGAAGCAGAGCAGGGTACATTTTCTTAACCACCTAATTCCTATATCGTTGCTGTCGGGCAGAAACCAGCTATCTCCATTTTTCAACATTTTAATTGAATTATTTTTTTTATAAATCAGTGCTATTGAACACAATTTACGTCTGTGTGGGGGCTTTACAAATATGGAACCAATGAAAAGTATTAAAAAAGCACTTCTGACTAAACCTCCTAACTCCATTGGATCCTCAAACTGTCGGACAAACCAGCTAACTCCAATTTGTGGAGTTAGGTTAGAATGACGGAGTCAGAAAGACGGGGAAAAAAACTCTATCTCCACATTAATGGTCAAAAACCTCTCCACTTGAGCTGTATTTGGGTAAAGTGATGATAATATAAGCCAGGGGTCTTCAACAGGGGGTCCTCAGAGCTACTATAGGGGGTCCGCCGAATCTTTGTGTGATAGGATTTAG